>NC_134486.1:101881066-101916066 GCF_040206685.1 Ascaphus truei
TACTCTAACATACTGTATACATTCTTTTTATTTCATTACTTTCGTAGACATCTTTTGTTAATAAGTATACAAATGAAGTGATTACAAATTGATTTTGGAACATAAATATACACTTTCTGGTGCTTTCTCTTGATGCTCGCTTTTCATGGTATTCCTGACTGTATTTTCTAATAACATTTCAAATAATGAAATTTGCAGCCTTTTACCTCACATAGCAGAAATATATTTTGATTACTTAATTCTTATGCTCTACTTAGAGACTAGAACTAGTCACACAGAGAAAAGAGAATGTGTAAGCAATACATGAAGCTAGATTTGTACTGGGGTAATATTAGCTGTGTCTTCCGTAGTTTGTTCTTGTGCCCTGTTTTCCTTAAAGTTTATGACTTTATAGCCCAAGAAGCTAACTGAACATAAAAGGTTTTGCAGCTACGTCCATGATATAATCTCCAGAGATGATATAAATTATATATATGGAATAAGAACACATTTATTTTATGTTTAATCAGTTAGGATTTATTTACTGCATACATTTTTTTGTAACTCAGTCGGTAACTCACAAAAAACAACTCTACCATCCAGTTAGTATCAGTATATGGTTATCATAATTCTCTGGTTGTCCACTTTATTAACTTATGGTCTTGGCTTCCAGTAAGAGTTCACATATGTTATTATTGTCTTGTGATTTTTGACCTTACCAAAAGTGTAATTAGAATTACTACTATCATCATTGGTATTGTTATACAATGCAGTTTTGGCTGCTTTGTTACTAAAATATTTTTGTATTGTTTTGAAGGTTGTGGCTGGTATGAGATATTTGATGACAGTTGAGGTCATTACCACTTCATGCGAAAAGTCAAAATACACCATGGAAAACTGTCCAAATAGTAGAAACACGTCAACGGTAAGATCCTGTTACAAATATTAAACTCATTCTTTCTACTTTGCGAATGTGATCTTTTAGGAAGCATATTTAAAAAATGTAAAAGTACAATTTTTAAGCAATGTGAATTCCAAGATGAGGTGTACAAAGGGAGCACAACTCACCTTTTTTACAATAAATCTATCTTGAGTAAGTTTATCTGTATGTACAGTAGGATAGTGTATTTCCAATGCTACTGTTTGAGACTAAGAAAATTGCATATTGCTGTTAAATTTATGATACTGCAATAATTTGACATCTCTTAGCAGCAATGTTTCAAAAAATATATTTTAATTTTAATACAAGTTACATAGCACCCCTTTGATGATAAGGTAATTATTTGCATATATAATCCATTATATTTCAAATTTGCTTGTACTATAAAAAGTCTGGTGGGGAGTAAACTTCTGTGGCCAACTATTCAATATTCCTTGTTACAAATTTGCTACTGTTGACTTGGGAATACAAGCCGTGTGTGATTATGCACCCTTAGGGTAATGAACCCCAATTCAGCGTTAAATAAAATTCAAGTAGATGGGAATTAATGCAAGGTCAGGGTGCAATCCCCTGCATTGGAGTTTGATGAATCCTTGTCATAGGGGCATATTTACTAAGCAGTGCAAGGCTATGAGGCATTGTATGGGCTGCAGAGTGTCTTACAGCTTAGCATTGCTTAGTAAATATGGCACTCAACAGGACTGTCAACAGAAGCCTTGTAGCCCAGAACAAAAAAAGGGAGCAGGGCACCACTTTTATTCCCACCATCCCACGGCTCACTGGGAAACCCTGATTGGGGGAGAGAAGGTATGGCCAGGGGAGGGCGGTATTTATGGCGAGGTAAGGCAATTTAATTTGAGCAGTTTATAAAATGGTGCCACTTTGAAATACATTTGCAATCCCGCCTACATTTCATGGTGTATTTGACACCGTGCAAAATTCTTTCCAATAGGTTTCATCAACAATTTTTTTTTTAAACAAAGTATGATCTAAATGAGAATGCTTATATGTGTTTGTTTCTTTAGATAACGAGATGTACATTTGAAGTTCTGTCTGTTCCCTGGCAGAAGATCACTGAGTTGAGACAACACTTTTGCATTTGAGCAAGGAACATGTTTCTGAAGATTTGTGCTCATTTTTCAGGCGCAGCAATAAATTGCTTCATTAAATGTTCCATGATAACATTTATTTATCTTCGTCACCTAAGCGTTATAGAGTTTATTTGCTTTATACTTTAAATAAGTAAACACTTTTATAAATATTATTGTTTTCTTATGTTCTGTTAAATTACTGTGATGGGTACTGTAGGCGGACGCACACAGAGGTATGCAAGGGAGACTGATTATATTGAAATTAAATAAGCCTTTTATTGCCCCTTTTCCTTAACATCAGGAAACCATCCAAACAAGGGGTAAACAAAGCTTCTATTCACTTGGGAGTATTTCTAGTGAACTACTATGCAGTTCACAACTCCCTTAGATAAGCATGTCTCCCAGTCCCAGACATATAGCATGAAATGAACAGATATAATAAGTCTTGTAAATAAAAGTCTTATCTGTTCCTTGTGGTTTGGAGGGAAAATCTTCTCTGTCCCTGGTTGCTACCTTTTCTTCAGGGTTTGTCAGCATTCAAGTTTAGAAGTTTCCCCTGTGTCTTGAAAGCAGCTCTGCTGTTTCTTCTGGCAGGGCTCAAGACAAGTTTCTCCAAGTTCAGCTCAGGTGTGTGCTAAGGAGTCTCTCTTCCTGTCTCAAACGTCAGACTTTTCTAAGCCATCTAATCAGGCAGGTGGTGTTTGTTAATTGACTACCAGCAGTTTACCACCACACTGCTGGATTAGAGGCACATTACCTGAACAGGGATAACTCCCCTGTTATAGGTACATAATAAATGGTTGAATGTCAATCAAAATGCCATTATTTACACAAAAACCCAGTATAATGTATTTATATATTTCTCATTGATCATAAAAGAGTTGAAACATTGGTGAGACATGTTAAATAGTGCACGTGAATCAGATTCTTTAAAAGGTGCTAATCTATAGAAGGTCTTTACTCCCATTCACTTGAATTATCCACAAGGTGGCTTACTGCAAGAGATGTAGAGAAAGGATGCAGGCACACGGTCTTATGCAGAGAATTTAATGTGCCACAAAAAAAAACCAATGTTTTGGCAGTATACAGCTGCCTTTGTCAAGTAGAGGGCTACAGAACATAAGTGCAATGGCAAAAAAGAACCCCCTCCAGCACCATATTATTGTGTGCATGTACCCCTCTCTATTACTTACTGCTAGAGATGGACACATGTTTTGCAGAAATTCCAACTCACCATGGATTTATACTGTATGTACCTTTCAGCCACACATTTTTGCAGATCATTCTCAAAATGACACATTTTCTTTTTTCTATCACTGAAAATGTGCACACAGATTTGGATTTTTAAACATCCTAATTCGCAAACAGATTTCAGTGAATAAAAATCTCATGCTAAATTTTTCTACCTGCCCACCCAACTATCCCAGCCACCAGCCCAGTCCCATGCACCCTCTCCCCTCAAAATCACAAAGTGAACAACAGTAAGGAAATAGGAGGTGCTAACACGAGGAACGCGCGGATTCAAATTTTGACTGGTTCACAATTGGATTTACTATAAAATCCAATCACGGATTTTAGAAAATCCGTGCGGAGGGAAACCGATGGCGGATTCAGAAGAATTTACCTGAGTTTGTTAGTGCCCGGTCCGACTTCGGATAGTCATGTGCGATTGGATTTTGGGGTGATCTGTGGGGATTGTATACAGTATTAACTAATTTGCCAATCTTTACTTACCGTACAGCACCGCTTAAAAAATATGGCCCTACAGTACGTGTCAAAGTGGAGATTGTGCTTGTGCAACAGCTTCAAAAGGGTAATTTGTAATGTGTATCCAATGCAGTCAATGGATTTAAGTCTATTGCTATACATTGATATAAAACTTTAAAACAGGTGCATCATATAAATATGGTCCCAAGGTTCAGCAAAGTATCCGGCCGCTCCTCCTCCTCTTACCACGCACCCCAAAACTGGAACTCTAACGGAGACTCTCACAGCCACCACCAGTCTAAATTCTTTCAAAAGACAAAACAAACACACACAAGCGCACCACAGATTAGTAAAGGTGTATCATAAAATGTAATAAAGGCCACCGTGACCAAAAGACAATAATCAATAAATAAAATGTTCAAAACAAAAACACATAAAAATACACATATGAAGCATGTACTATGTATGGTAAATCACACCCTATAAATACTAAACCAAAACATAACTTCAGTGAAGTAAACAACTAGATGAGTTAAAAATACATCCACTGAGTATGTCTAATTACTCCTAGAAAGAACAAACCCAATTGAGGGGAACGAAACTAACTGCAAGAAGTGGCAGCAGGGGCTCAGTGTGGACGCAAACTGTCCGGACTGCGTGAACACACAGCAAACAATTCTCTGCAAACACTTTCTGGTCTCACGTTCTAGCCAATGGGAAACTGTGCAGGGGTGCCTCTCGTGACCTTTACTGCTGCGACACACTTTATTCGAGCAAATACCCAGTATGTACCTGGCAGATACCTGGAATGCGCCGCTCCTCACCTCAGACAAGCCCCGTTGCATTTGCCTTCCCAGCCATGGTTCATGCCTGGCTGACGGGCGGCTGATCTGTTAAATGATAATGATTAGGATTTAATAGGCTGCAATGCTTCACGTGTCTACCAGATGGCATAAATTCATGAATTGTAATGCAGTATATATATATATACTGTGCAGTATTGCAGCCAGCGGGAATAAAATGCTTCAATCCCTGCCTGGAAAATAACGCAATGCACTCGGGCAGAAAACAGTCACAAACCTCAATACACCCGAGTATACCCGAATTCGTGGGACTAGCCGAGCTCGAATAAAGTGTGTCGCCAGTGTACGTGTTTTGTAAAACAACATGCTTCGTCAGGAGTACACGACTGGGGCAGCTCATGCGCATTAAGTACGTCAAATAACCATTGAAATCAGCTCTTGTACTAAGCCTAATCTAGAGATTTGATGCTATACAGCAGCGGCAGACTTTATTCTAACAAATCACCGGTTTGTACCTGGCAGGTTCCTAGAATGTGACACTGTTCACCTGGAGCATGCCGCGTTCCAAACCAGGGGTGATGCCCGGCTGACACGCGGCTGATGTGTTAATTTAAAATGGTTCAGGATTTATTAGGCTGCAATGCTTCGCGTGTCCGCCAGATCATGAATTGTAATGCAGTATATATATATATACTGTACAGTACCATACGAACCAATCCGAGGACCAGTAAAGAGACAGCAAACTGCACGGGGTTAATCCAAAAATATGTATTCACGACATAAAACACACGTAAGCCGACGTTTCGGTCCCACAGAGAGACCTTCCTTCCTACTGTATAACAACAACCCCTATAACCCCTAAGATACAGTACTGTACACATACAGTACTGTATATGCACATCAATGATACTACTGTATGGGCCGGCGGGGGCGAGATGCGTTTGCAGCAGAGAGAGATCCGCTGCTCTCTCTGCACAAACATCGGCACATTAAAAATTATTTAAAATACATTTTTATTCATAGTGTACATGTGCAGGGGGTCTCCGGAGCTGAACCGCGTTGGTTTCAGGTCGGGGGACCCCCTGCTCCCCGAGATACAGACCCCTTTATGAGGTGCTGGTATCCATCTGTGTTTAAAGGTCCCGATCACGTGACCGCGGCCTGTAAACAAAGCAGAGGGATACCGGCACCCCCTAAAGGGGCCTGTATCTCGGGGAGCAGGGGGTCCCCGGACCTAAAACCAAAGGGCTTCAGCTCCGGAGACCCTCTGCACATTTACAGTATAAATAAAACACATATATAAATAAAAACTCATTCCTTACCTTAGCGGCTATGTGCTACGGGAACGAAGCAGCATTTCTGTATTTTTAATAATATTGTACAGTGAGCAGGGGGTTCCCTGAGCCAGAAACTAATGCTCAGGGGACCCCCTGCTCCTGCGCAATATTATTAAAAATTTAGAAATGCTGCTTCATTACCATAGCGTATAGCCGCTAAGGCAATGAAGGGGTTAACCCACCGTGCCCGCTTAATTGTGGGTAGCGGGGGTGGGTGAAGGGGGTATTTGGCCCTTGGTGTGAGTTTAGGGCTTGCGGGGGGGTTGCGGGGGCACTTAACCCCTTCACGACCGTAGCAGTTAATACCTCTACGGTCATGAAGGGGTTAAGCCCTCCCGCTACCCCCCGCAAGCCCTAAACAACCACCATTGGGGCTAATACCCCCTTCACCCCCCCACTACCCACAATAAAAAAAATCACACACAGCAGCCGCCAAAAAATAAATAAATAATTCTAAATAAATAAATAAATAAATGACTATAAATAAATACATTTGAAATACATTTTTATTTATAGTGTAGATGTGCAGGGGTCTCAAGAGCTGAACCATGTTGGTTTCAGGTCGGGGGACCCCCTGCTTCCCGAGATACAGCCCCCTCTATGAGGTGCCGGTATCCCTCTGCGTTTAAAGGTCCTGATCACGTGACCGCGGCCTGTAAACCAAGCAGAGGGATACCGGCACACCCTAAAGGGGCCTGTATCTCGGGGAGCTGGGGGTCCCTGGACCTAAATCCAACGCGGTTCTTTTCCGGAGACCCTCTGCACATGTACAGTATAAATAAAACACACACATCAATAAAGAATCGTTCTTTACCTTAGCGGCTATGTGCTATGGTAACGAAGCAGCATTTCTGTGTTTTAATAATATTGTACAGTGAGCAGGGGGTTCCCTGAGCCAGAAATTAATTCTCAGGGGACCCCCTGCTCCTGCACAATATTATTAAAAATACAGAAATGCTGCTTCATTGCCATAGCGTATAGCCGCTAAGGCAATGAAGGGTTAAGGCAGAATAAACAATAAATACATTACATACATATTTTTAATGTGTGTTTTAAACCTCCCTGCCTTCACTGTAATCTATGTAAAAAAAACCTCCCCCTATTGTGTGTTTTAAACCTCCCTGCCTTCACTGTAATCTATGTAAAAAAAAACCTCCCCCTATTGTGTGATTTAAACTTCCCTGCCTTCACTGTAATCTATGTAAAAGCCCCTCCCCCTATTGTGTGTGAAGCTTCCCTGCCTTCACTGAAATCTATGTAAAAAGCCCTCCCACTATTGTGTGTGAAGCTTCCCTGCCTTCACTGTAATCTATGTAAAAACCCTCCCCCTATTGTGTGTGAAGCTTTCCTGCCTTCACTGAAATCTATGTAAAAACCCCTCCCCCTATTGTGTCTGCTATACTTCCCTGCTTTGACTAATCTGTTTAAACCCCCCTCCCCCTATTGTGTCAGTTAAATCTGCCTGGCCTGTGTTTCTGTGGGTGCAGTGTACTGTATGTAAATGTGGGGAGGGGGATCCCGTGTAAATAACCACACACACACCCACTACCCACTACCCACTACCCACTACCCACCTGCACATGGCCCCTCCGCTGCTGCAAAAAGGAGACAAAAATTAAAACATACAAAGTAATGTCCCCTAACCCCTTAATCACCATAGCGGTTATTAACTGCTACAGTCATTAAGGGGTTAACCCACCCTCACCCACCACTCGGGATGCCTACATACCCTCCCACACTAACCCCCCATCCCCAGTACCCACAATAAAAAAAATACAGTGCCCCACAATAAACATCATTCTATTTCTATTTATTAAATACATTACCCACCCCCTGTGCCCCCCTATAAATACAAGATTTATTCTTTTACATACAGGGTTCATAACGCAGCCCCACGCGAGTCCCCAGTGGGCTTACGGGGCACCAGGACAGACCTACAGTTTACCAGCAGCCCTTTTTACACAGGTTCTGGAGGCCTGCTGGTGGATCCCGCCAGCACCATGGCCCTTAGGTGGTCTCCTTGGGTCACCGTGGGACACAATTGGGTCCCCACGGTAGGCCCGCGGATGTCTGGGAGCCCCGGGACAGACCCACAGGTGTCTGCGGGGCCTCGGGTGTTCCCTCGGGGGTCTGGGGAACTCACGAGTGCTCACTACGGGTCCGCGGTGCCCCCAACAGAAGTGGGACCACACATCATCATCCTCGCACCTACGGGTCGGAGGTGCCCCCACAGAAGTGGGACCACACATCGTCATCCCCGCAGACTACGGGTCGGAGGTACCCCCACAGAAGTGGGACCACACATCGTCATCCCCGCATGTGTCACCCGTGGAACCACCAGCCTGCAACCCTTAGGATACCCGAGAGGTCCCACGCAGAACCACGGAACAAACCCTGAATGTAAAAAAAATAAACCTGGCCTATACATTCAATAAATACACCCTCCCCCCCAACACCTACAGTACAATAATGTGCTAAATAACTATTATCCAGATATGGATAATAGATTAATTGCCCATTATTAAAAACATTTACTAGCATATTCAAATAAATAAAGTACTACTGACCTCATCAATACGAAGTGTCCGTCGCCAGCAACCTCCTTGTCTTGCCCACAACATACATAGCAAATACAAAGCCAATACATTGCAAGTACATTCAGATATCAATTAACCCCTTAAACACCTTATCAGATAATAACCGCAAAGGTGATTAAGGAGTTAAGCCACACTGGCCCGATACCCACCCTTCACCCATGAATTTGTACATTGGCTTCATCATGCAACTATATAAATGTATTTTATTTAACTTGTTATTTTTTTCAAAAGGTTTTTTAACATGTTTATTTTTTTTTGTGGTATATCATTTCTTGCCACTGTATGTATGTATGTATATATGTCTAGAGAGATATATACATACAGGGTAAGAAATGTTGTTATTTTAAAAGCTTGATTTGATGTGTTTTAAATTAATTTGTCTATGCTGCAATGCATTATTGTGAGTTTAAAGTATTTTAAAATTAGACAGATGTTTTCCTTGGTATTGTATTGTGTGTTTGAGGGAGGTCAGGTCAGCGATAGCCTTGGTTTTAAAGGTTGTATTTTGGTCGGTACTTATATTTTTTCACAGGCTAAATTGTTCTGCTCCAGGCGTGAATTAGTTAATTATTTCATTGTTCGGGATGGAGTTTGAATTGTTTAGGGATGTATATAATGATTGCTAATTGATTTTTGTTTACTTGGTTGATTCATTTGCAGAATGTATATGGTGCATAGATTTTATGCATCATTTATATTGGAATGTGAGGTGTTTCATTTGCTTTTCATTGTATGTGATGATATAGATTGTGAGATCAGTTAGGATTATTAAAGGAAATTGATTTTAATGTAGTGTCTGTATGGAGAAGTGTTTGGTTGTAGGACAGTATGGTTTTGATAACCCTTCTGCATGTATTTGTATATTGGTTAATCGTGTGTGCATATACTGTGTATATATATATATATACTGTATCTCTCTCTCTCTCTCTCTCTGTATATATATACAGTATATATATATATATATATATATATATATATATATATATTTATATATATATATATATATATATATATATATATATATATATATATATATATATATATATTTATATATATAGTTGCATGATGAAGCCACTGTACAAATTCATGGGTGAAGGGTGGGTATCGGGCCAGTGTGGCTTAACCCCTTAATCACCTTTGCGGTTATTATCTGATAAGGTGTTTAAGGGGTTAATTGATATCTGAATGTACTTGCAATGTATTGGCTTTGTATTTGCTATGTATGTTGTGGGCAAGACAAGGAGGTTGCTGGCGACGGACACTTTGTATTGATGAGGTCAGTAGTACTTTATTTATTTGAATATGCTAGTTAATGTTTTTAATAATGGGCAATTAATCTATTATCCATATCTGGATAATAGTTATTTTGCACATTATTGTACTGTAGGTGTTGGGGGGGAGGGTGTATGTATTGAATGTATAGGCCAGGTTTATTTTTTTTTACATTCAGGGTTTGTTCCGTGGTTCTGCGTGGGACCTCTGGAGACCACCTGCGGGAAACCTCAGGTATCCCAAGGGTAGCAGGCTGGTGGTTCCACGGGTGACACATGCGGGGATGAAGATGTGTGGTCCCACTTCTGTGGGGGCACCGTGGACCCGTAGTCTGCAGGGATGACTATGTGTGGTCCCACATCTGTGGGGGCACCTACGACCCGTAGGTGCGTGGTTGATGATGTGTGGTCCCACTTCTGTGGGGGCACCGCGGACCCGTAGTGAGCACTCGTGAGTTCCCCAGACCCCCGAGGGAACCACCCGAGGCCCCGCAGACACCCGTGGGTCTGACCCGGGGCTCCCAGACATCCGCAGGCCTACCGTGGGGACCCAATTGTTGCCCACGGTGACCCAAGGAGACCACCTGAGGGCCATGATGCTGGCGGGATCCACCAGCAGGCCTCCAGAATCTGTGTAAAAAGGGCTGCTGGTAAACTGTAGGTCTGTCCAGGTGCCCCGTCAGACCACCGGGGACTCGCGTGGGGCTGCGTTATGAACCCTGTATGTAAAAGGATAAATCTTGTATTTATGGGGGGGCACAGGGGGTGGGTAATGTATTTAATAAATAGAATGCTGTTTATTGTGGGGCACTGTATTGTTTTTATTGTGGGTACTGGGGGTGGGGGGGGGTGTTTCCCCAATGGTATGTGGGTAGGTCTCCCTTGTGGGTACTGGGTGGTTAGGCCTCACGGGGGGGGGGTTAGTGTGGGAGGGTATGTAGGCATCCCGAGTGGTGGGTGAGGGTGGGTTAACCCCTTAATGACTGTAGCGGTTAATAACCGCTATGGTGATTAAGGGGTTAGGGGACATTACTTTGTATGTTTTAATTTTTGTCTCTTTTTTTGCAGCAGCGGAGGGGCCATGTGCAGGTGGGTAGTGGGTGTGGGTGTGGTTATTTACACGGGATCCCCCTCCCCACATTTACATACAGTACACTGCACTCACAGAAAACACAGGCCAGGCAGATTTAACTGACACAATAGGGGGAGGGGGGCTTACACAGATTAGTCAAAGCAGGGAAGTTTAGCAGACACAATAGGGGGAGGGGGTTTTACATAGATTACAGTGAAGGCAGTGAAGATTCACACACAATAGGGGGAGGGGGTTTTAGATAAATTACAGTGAAGGCAGGGAAGCTTCCCACACACAATAGGCGGAGGGTTTTTTACATAGATTACAGTGAAGGCAGGGAAGTTTAAAACAAACAATAGGGGGAGGGAGTTTTACATAGATTACAGTGAAGGCAGGGAGGTTTAACACACACACATTAAAAATATGTATGTAATGTGTTTATTGTTTATTCTGCCTTAACCCTTCATTGCCTTAGCGGCTATCCGCTTTGGTAATGAAGCAGCATTTCTGTATTTGTTATAATATTGTGCAAGAGCAGGCGGTTCCCTGAGCATTAATTTCTGGCTCAGGGGACCCCCTGCTCACTGTACAATATTATTAAAATACAGAAATGCTGCTGCATTACCATAGCATATAGCCGCTAAGGTAAAGAACAATTCTTTATTTATATATGTGTTTTATTTATACTGTACATGTGCAGAGGGTCTCCGGAGCAGAAACATTTTGGTTTTAGGCCCGGGGACCCTCTGCTCCCGAGGATACAGGCCCTTTAGGGGGTGCCGGTATCCCTCTGCTTGGTTTACAGGCCCCGGTCACGTGATCGGGACCTTTAAACGCAGAGGGATACCGGCACCTCATAAAAGGGTCTGTATCTCGGGGAGCAGGGGGTCCCCCGACCTGAAACCAACACGGTTCAGCTCCGGAGACCCCCTGCACATCTACACTATAAATAAAAATGTATTTCAAATGTATTTATTTATAGTCATTTATTTATTTAGATTTATTTATTTATTTTTTGGCGGCTGCTGTGTGTGATTTTTTTTTATTGTGGGTAGTGGGGGGGGGTGGAGGGGGTATTAGCCCCAACGGTGGTTGTTTAGGGCTTGCAGGGGGTGGCGGGGGGGTAGTGGAAGGGCTTAACCCCTTCATGACCGTAGCAGTATTAACTGCTACGGTCGTGAAGGGGTTAAGTGCACCCGCAAGTCCTAAACTCACACCAAGGGCCAAATACCCCCTTCACCCACCCCCACTACCCACAATAAAGCGGGCACGGTGGGTTAACCCCTTCATTGCCTTAGCGGCTATCCGCTTTGGTAATGAAGCAGCATTTCTGTATTTTTAATAATATTGTGCAGGAGCAGGGGGTCCCCTGAGCATTAATTTCTGGCTCAGGGGACCCCCTGCACACTGTACAATATTATTAAAATACACAAATGCTGCTTCGTTACCGTAGCACATAGCCGCTAAGGTAAGGAATGAGTTTTTATTTATATATATGTTTTATTCACAGTGTAGATGTGCAGAGGGTCTCCGGAGCAGAAACGTTTTGGTTTTAGGTCCGGGGACCCCCTGCTCCCCGAGATACAAGCCCCTTTAGGGGGTGCCGGTATCCCTCTGCTTTGTTTACAGGTCGCGGTCACGTGATCGGGAACTTAAACGCAGAGGGATACCGGCACCTCATAAAGGGGGCTGTATCTCGGGGAGCAGGGGGTCCCCTGACCTGAAACCAACGCGCTTCAGCTCCGGAGACCCCCTGCACATGTACACTATGAATAAAAATGTACAGTACTGTATGTTAGGGGTTATAGGGGACAGCTTTAAAGACAACAGCTCGCAAACGCCACCATGTGTTTTTACACGGCATTGCAGTATTGCAGCCAGCGGGAATAAAATGCTTAAATCACAGCCGGGAAAATAACGCAATGCACTCCGGGCGAAAACGATACAAAACCGAACATCACCGGGATATACCCAAATTTGCGGAACTAGCCGAGTTAGAATAAAGTTGGTCGCCACTGTATAATAAATAGATAATACAAAAGTGCCCTGTGACTCTTATAATAAAAATAATAAAAAATATAAATAATTAAGGCATACCTAAACCTATGCATATAGTCAGTGAAATAAGTGCTAAAAAAGTTAAATATATGTGAATACAAATACAAGGCTAAAAATAACCACCTGATATATATATATAGCAATAATGTCAAAATAATTATGTAAACAATACAAACATATGTCTTTAAACTGTTTAAATGTAGTCTTAAAAGAAAATTAAATGCTGCAAATCAAAACACACTTGATACAGGCAGTAACATTCTATCTTATATAGGCCTGGTAGGTTTGGGCTGTTATTCTGTCCTCCTCCTGTGCAATAATCCCTAGTAAGGGCAGGTTTCCCAGGAGTTCAAATGGGTTTTCCCCACACAAATGTAATTTAGTTGGTCAGAGAAGGTAGTGCACAGGCCTTATGTCAGTCAAGGGCACAGGGGTGGAGCTACTGGATCTGTACTAAATGAATTACCCCATCCTGTTGAGTGTGTTCCTCTCCAGCTTTAAGAGAGGATGGTTGGATCTCAGTAAGCTGCCAGGGCTCTAGTAAGCTGAAGGCCCTCCATTTGGGGAGAGGGGAGAGATATTTCTGTTGCTTCAAAAAGGAGTATGGGAAGAGTAAGGGGCAGCTCCTATATCTGACTGGGAGTGGGGTCCAGGAACATCCTGGTGGTGAACATCCTTATGTGCTGTGTGCTGTGTGCTATATTAAAGACTACTGTACTACTAAAACAGAAGGACAATAAAGAAACCATTGCTTGTATCTCCTGCCTGAGAGTTGAGTATATTGGGAGGAGAGGGAGACAACTCTTTTGCAGGTACTCCACCCTGCACAGCTGGGGGCTGCACAAGATGGAGGCGCTGCACCATTAAGAAGAATTCAGACACAGCCTCAGAAGCCTGTCCTGTTATCCCTCATGTCACCGCTGGAGACTCAGGGCCCCCTGTTACCAGCAGGTACGGACCAACCAGAACCATGTAACCAGAGAGCTAGTTCCCTTAGGATACCCTATGTGAGATTGGGTGGGGAATCACCGTTACACTTAAACATGGTGTTAATTCAATTAACTCATTAAAACCCTTTGAATATCTTGATTCAAAAGTATAAATCCCAAACTGTTCTTTTTTTCAGCAGGAACAGGTCCCTATCTAGCTTTGTTTGGAATACTGCTGCGACACACTTTATTCGAGCAAATACCCAGTATGTACCTGGCAGATACCTGGAATGCGCCGCTCCTCACCTCAGACAAGCCCCGTTGCGTTTGCCTTCCCAGCCATGGTTCATGCCTGGCTGACGGGCGGCTGATCTGTTAAATGATAATGATTAGGATTTAATAGGCTGCAATGCTTCGCGTGTCTACCAGATGGCATAAATTCATGAATTGTAATGCAGTATATATATATATACTGTGCAGTATTGCAGCCAGCGGGCATAAAATGCTTCAATCCCTGCCTGGAAAATAACGCAATGCACTCGGGCAGAAAACAGTCACAAACCTCAATACACCCGAGTATACCCGAATTCGTGGGACTAGCCGAGCTCGAATAAAGTGTGTCGCCAGTGTACATGCAATCCCCATAAATTTCAAAAATGAGGGGTCACATTTATGTACGTCCTGCAAATGCTTAACTAATGGAATTAGGGGCTGTCCCTTTTCCACCATCTTGGGGTATTTTTGATATTTCGCAGCTGATAGAATCCTTTCTGACAACATTTTGTATAAAAGGTTAAAAAAGACCCCACTAAGGCCTCTAATATCCTGCTTAAACAACATTTGGAGGAGGATAGAAACAAGGGTATTTTGAGTAAGGCAGTTTGAATTTTTGCTCATCTCAGCTCCCACTGTCCCTATTTTTTATTATTTGCCTAAATTACATAAAGCCCTCACCACACTTCCTAGTCGCCCTATTATTTCTGGTATTGATTATATCACATCTCATTTGTCATTATATTTAGATCTTACTTACAGCTTTTGGTCACTTCACTCCCTTCATATCTGAAGGACACTATTATGGTTCTTCAGATTCTATGTGAGTTCTCTTGGGTGGAGTAATACCGTCTAGCTACTCTAGATGTGCAATCTTTGTACTCCAGTATCCCACATTCCAAGGGGGTGACGGCTATTCAACACTTTTTGACTATTCATCAGAAGTTATCCCTTCTCAAATTGATTTTATTTTAGTCTATTGAGTTTATTTTAAGTCATAATTATTTTATGTTTAATTCTGATTATTTTTTGCACATTTTGGGTACTGCAATGGGGACAACTTTTGACCCATCATTTGCTAATCTTTATATGGGACAGTGGGAGTCTGCATTTGTGGTCGGTGTACCTAATCTACAGCTGAAGCTGTGGAGGAGGTACATAGATGATATTTTGATTATTTGGCAGGGTAGTGAATGCTCCTACCTTAACTTTGTGGCATCTCTTAATGAAAATGACTATAATTAAAAGTTTAGTGGTACTGTGACGTACCGTGCTGAGTCTTATTCGGCCGCCACCGCAATGCGTGGGAATACCCGGTATGTTTGGATTTTTACCACGGCGTGCTCTGCGTCACTGAAGTGCGGTCACGCAGTACAGGGTGCGTGCACGCATGGCGCGCATGCCCAGGGCTCCCCGAAGGTGGAGCGGGGTAAGGGGGGGATGTCAGAAGGCAGAGGGGGACTCAGGGGACCCAGAGAAGAAGAGACAGAGGTCGCGAGGCCAAGTTCGGTGCCAGCCCGAAAACAGCCACGTGACAAGCCGGGTGAGTGTTAGACTCAGCTCGGCCGCGACAGTATGAACAGCAATTTAGTTGTTCACTTTCTGAACTTTTTCATAGATGGAGGTGCTATCCATACAAAAACACATTTCAAGGATACAAATATTAACTCATACTTGCACCCCCAAGCTGCCACTATCCCAAATGTATAACGAATATCCCTTATAATCAATTTCTACGACTAAAAGAAATAGTACTACTGATGACAATCTGAATATACAAACTGATTTTTTGAGGGAAAGATTCCTCCAGAAAGATTACATGGAGTCTTTACTCAATTCATCGATTGAGAGAGTTAAAAAGTGAGACGTCAATCACTGTTACAGTACAAACAAAAACCTAAGACTATTAAGGATAATAACAAAAGAGGAGAGGTGGGACTTTCTAAAAAGATGCCATCATTCAATACTCAATTTAATAGGGCACATGGGTCTATAAAACAGATCATGTGTAACCATTGGGAGATATTAAAGTTAGACCCCCTTTTGGGTTCATTGCTAAGATCAAAACCTGACATTATTTTCAGAAATGCCCAGAATTTGAAGGAGATTTTGGCACCTAGTCAAGTTCAAATTACCAACAAACCCCCCTAGGATATTAAAACCCAACTAGGTATAGTTGGGAATTCTAATTGCGGGGTGTAAAGCTTACAAACCTATGATGACTGGAAAACAGGCTACAGTACACTACCGACACGCTTTATTGCGCATCGGCCAGATCCGCAAGCCGGGAGATTTCCCGGCTTGCTAGTGGCCGCCCCTCGGTCTATGACGCGCGGTCACGCGTCTTCGGGAGCCTGCGCCCCCTGCGGGACGGCGGCAGGGGGTTCCGGGGTACCCGGCGGACCCGGCAGCGGTAGGGAGAGCGCCACGATCGGAGGGCGCTCTTCCGCTGCTTCGGCGCGCGCCCGTCACCCTCGGGCGCGCGCCAGGCTACTGCTGCGGCCAAGAACGGGCAAATGCTCGAATAAACTTGGCCGCAGCAGTATATCATCAGTAACAACAACTTGGAAGAAAAGGACCCCTATAATGAGAGCACTCAAGGATAGGTGATAACGGAAACTAATGGACCTGATAGAGAATCGTAACATGTAATGGTGGGTAACTTAAAAACAATATTATTAGGAGAAATCCTCAAATAAAATAAGGTTTATATGGATAGCCCTCTATCTGAGGTGATCCTAAACAAATGGCGAAATTAAAATATGGTAAGGGGATAGGAGAGGTAAGTCATATTGATGTGATAGGTGCTCCTTAAAGGCTTCGCTCACCTCTGGTAAACCACAATGCTGATAACAAAGGTAAGTAGGATATGTATGGTAAGTATCAGTGCTTTGTATTGCTGCAACAAACAGCCACTCTGTGAGCGCTTTATGAACACCCACAATGCAATAGTGACTCCAAGAGTCAAACAGTGTACTAGGACAATTGGGCACACATATAGCTGATAGCCAAGGACCTAAAACTAAATAATTGTTCCAAGTCCAGTGCTGCGAGTCAGACAGATTGGCAGGCAATAAGTTTCTGCCAAAGTGTCAGATGACAACGTCTTTTGCGCGGAGCCCTATCTAATGCTATACATACATATTCCTAACAACAATTGTGAACCAATATTAAGGTAATGAAGACATCGGAGCAGACAGCACATAAACACTGTATAGCTAGACAGTGTAGCAGACTGGATGTGTCTGCCAACAGTGTATCACAAACCCTGCGCTTCATGTGCTGACACTTGGATACAAATGTATCAGTAAACTTCTTAGCAAGTGTATCACTTATTCCCTTTACCAGAAGACACAGACTGTGAGAGTCGGTGTGCAAAACAAATCCCTTACAATAAAAAGAATACTAAATTTGCTGCGGTGTGCGGTAGTAGCGGCCCGGAGGTCTCGGGTAGGCATCACCAATGACGTCAGTACATCTCTTGCCGACGTACGTTTCGCGGGAATGCTTTGTCGAGGCTGGAGGTAAACCCCCAAACAGCTGCTATTTAAAGTAGTTACCAGCTTCCTGATTGGTGGAATCGTGATTGAATGCGTTTTGGCGCCAAAGTACCTGATAAGACTGGCCGTACAGTATGAATGAATATGTGTGGGTCTTAAGGCATAAACAGAAACTGAGGGCCTCTGGTGGCAAATAAAGGGAACTGCAGGAAATCACAATGTTAATGCATAGGAACACAGGGTAAAGATGTTAAATGAAGGGATAATACACAAATCCCTCGTTTAGATCTTGGGCGGATAAAGTGCCAAGGGTGTACTGTATATCCACCTTGACTCCTTTTGGAGTAATATCACACCCCAGTCACCCTTCCTAGGGCCGAGTGAGTACTGGTTTAATCCTGCAAATGTTAGGACATTACTGTCCCCATTGTGATGTTCCAGGACATGCCTGGCTACCGGTGTATCTTGTTTGTTGCGTATAGTGCCAAGGTGTTCGAGTACGCGGTGCCTGAAAGGACGTCTGGTTTTCCCTACATATTTCTTTTGACAAATGCAGGTCACCAGATAAATGACACCAGAGGATCTACAATTTATAAATGCTCTGATGTCAAAGCGCTTGGTGTTATTCCAGTTTTGGAAAGTCTTGGTGCTACTTATTGATTTGCATGCTTTGCAATTATGGCAACTGAAGCAACCTACTGGTTTGTCCGGCAGGCAGGTCTTAAGACTTCTATCACCCTCGAAATGGCTACTGACTAGATGGTCACGGAGGTTTTTAGCCCTCCTAGGTTTCATTTCTGGGTGTGATTTCAGTATGTCATTTAAATCAATGTCTGATTGCAAAATGTGCCAGTGTGTCTGGAAAATCTTCCTGGCCTGTTCCCATTTAGAATTGTATGTACCAATAAACCTGATGGTGTTTGGTATAGGTATGTGTGCTTTGTCTCTCAATAGAGTATCTCTAGGTGTACATTTAGATCTTTTATACGCCCTCTTAATGCTGTTCTTACTGTAGCCGCGTGCATAGAATCTATTTTTCATAAGTGCAGCTTGCTTTTCAAACTCCAGAGATGTGGTGCAATTCCTTCTGATACGCAGTAATTGACCAACCGGAATATTGGTAATGAAGTTGGGGGGGTGGTGGCTATTGGCTCTGAGGATGCTGTTAGTAGCTGTTAACTTTCTAAAGGAAGTAGAAGTTAAATAACCATTTTCTGTAATAGAGATTTTCAGGTCCAGAAAGGAAATCTCTCTTGGACCAATTTCAGAGGTACAGTGGCGACACACTTTATTCGAGCTCGGCTAGTCCCGCGAATTCGGGTATACTCGAGTGTATTGAGGTTTGTGATCGGTTTCTGCCCGAGTGCATTGCGTTATTTTCCAGGCAGGGATTGAAGCATTTTATTCCGGCTGGCTGCAATACTGCAATGCCGTGTAAAAACACATGGGGGCGCTTGCGAGCTGTTCTCTTTGAAGCCGTCCCCTATAATGAATTGTAGTGCAGTATATATACTGTATATATATATATATATACTGTATAACAACAGCCCCTATAACATCTAACATAAAGTACTGTACACATACAGTACTGTATATGCACATACATAAATGATACTACTGTATGGGCCGGCGGGGGCGAGATGTGTTTGCAGCAGAGAGAGATCCGCTGCTCTCTCTGCGCAAACATCGGCACATTAAAAATTATTTTAAATACATTTTTATTTATAGTGTAGATGTGCAGGGGGTCTCGGGAGCTGAACCGCACTGGTTTCATGTCGGGGGACCCCCTGCTTCCCGAGATACAGCCCCCTTTATGAGGTGCCGGTATCCCTCTGCGTTTAAAGGTCCCGATCACGTGATCGCGGCCTGTTAAACCAAGCAGAGGGATACCGGCACCCCCAAAAGGGGTCTGTATCTCGGGGAGCAGGGGGTCCCCGGACCTATAACCACAGCGGTTCTGCTCCGGAGACCCTCTGCACATGTACAGTATAAATAAAACACATATATAAATAAACACTCGTTCTTTACCTTAGCTATGCGCTATGGTAAAGAAGCAGCATTTCTGTATTTTTAATAATATTGTACAGTGAGCAGGGGGTTCCCTGAGCCAGAAATCTAAACTCAGGGGGCCCCCTGCTCCTGCTCAATATTATTAAAAGTTCAGAAATGCTGCTTCATTACCATAGTGTATAGCCGCTAAGGCAATGAAGGGGTGACAAAGTGAGAATATGACGTAAGGGGGGGTCTGACATAACAGCACTGGGATCTATGCAACCATTTTAAGTCAGCATCCATCTTAGGTTTTGTCTGAGTGAACGGGTTATGAGATGGACGTTTTTGAATGAGGTTTTTGCTTTCAACTTTCAAGTGAGAATAAACCAAGCAGCTAACTGACAAAACCTTGAGAAGAAGAGCACAGTGCCAATGTTATGAAAATACAATTCCGAAGGTGGGGGTTTTGGAGGTTCTGTATGTAGAGAAAAGGTCACCAGCTTAATAAAGTATTATTGCTGAATCATCTCATTTAGACATCCCATAATGTCATTAACTCAATGTATTCGTGTGCATAATTTGTTTACCTTTTACGCTCACGTAGTGACGACACGCAACCTTGTAGAGGGGGCGTGGGTTTAGTATTTTGTGTATAAATAAGGCCTGTATGCACCATGTCTTTGGGAGGGTTTTATTTTGAAACTCTCCTCTGCGTGTGCACCGCACAAGCAATAAACTTATTTGTCTATTCTGCAAAATATAACCTCAGACTTGTGTTGTTATTTCACAGAGCTTTATCAGATGGCGCACCGAATAGAAACCCAAAAAACACCGGAAGCTGAGCACCTGGAAAAACCACTCCTCGGTCACTCAAATCTGAGCGCTCATAAGAATCAAGGTAAAAGGCACCTTTTGAGGAAAGCCTGAGTTTAAAAAGTTGTTTTGAGTGATGTGTAGAGAGATGTGTTTTGAAGGGTGTCTCAATCTGTGTTGACGGGTTAACCTAGCAGTGTCAAATAAGTTTATTTGTCTGTTCCTGTATCCATTTTAAAGTGTTAAGTTTTAAGTTTTATTGGGATTAAGGTGAGAGTCCCATAATTTTTTTTGGTGTTTTGGTGATGAAGGTGAGTGTTTGTATGCTTTAGGGATTGTTTTTCAGACTGTCCTGGATTGTGATAAATATTTTTGTTGTCTGAGCAGGAAGGGTCCCTGATTGTACATTTGCTCTGTCTTGTCAGTAACATACCAAATGAGGTTATTTATGGATATCTGTTTAGAAGGTCTTATCTGTATCCATGTTATAGAAGTATAAGGTTTATCATGGCTGGGTTGGACCCGCTGAAGTAATTCAAATGTTTTCTTGGGTATAGTTATGGTGAAAAAATCAGAACAATAACATGCCAAAAGAGTTGTACGTAATCAGCTTGCGCTGATTATTGTATCAGGTGTATTGTACAGGTCAATTAAATTTGATTTCTGTAACCGAAGAAGTATTGTACAGGTCAATTAAATTTGATTTCTGTAACAGGAGAATAATGGGAAACCAAAGTTCTCAAAATTTGCCGTTAGAGGTTGTGTGTCTGCAGACAAAAATAATAAAGAATGGATACAGAGAACAAGAAGAGACAATATAAATATGTTTTGTTGGCCAATGAAAAATACATGCAAGTTCAAATCAAAAATACATGCAAGTTCAAATGAAAATACACATGCAAGTCCCAGTGAAAAACATGCCACCCTAATGAAAAAAGTTTGTTTGCAATAAATTACTAAAGAAGGAAGCGTGAACCTATGAGTAGCCGCACCGGTTTTCTTATTCGTAAGAATGCGAACGCAAGGGCTCATAGTGGAACCTTCTAACTTTCAGTGATCCCTGTGTGTCTGTGGTAGTATAAATCTTTGGATTTTATGAGGTTTTTGTGGCAAAAGTCAAGCATGGAATGCCCGGCTGGCGGACACCGCAGAAATCAGTTGTGAACGTATAAGCTTTTCCTTCCATTTCCCCACATGCAATAAGTGGTTATAAATCAATTCCTGATATAAACTCAAGTTTCGGTGCCGGCAAGTAAAATTGTTGCGCCCTTAATGGAGAGTGGTTAGATGGATTTGATACCCTAATGAATTTTTCCTGACTGATTACCTGTGTGAAAGATAAACCATGCTAAGTATCACGTGTGCACAAATCACCATACAAAAACTTGCAAGTACGTACGAAAACATGAATATTTTTTGCTCACAATGAAATCAAATGTCGGAAAGAAAGAGAATCAAAATCGCAGCAGCACAGAGCGTGCCCCCACTTTTTTCTCCAGCGCGAGGAATGTGCTAAGATACGAAAGTTAACTCAGAAAGCTCCGGAGCATCAGAGTAGTTTTAAAGTCAGGTTATTTATGAGAATAAAGAAAGAGAAGGGAACGTTTATTAATTTAGTTGCAGGGTGAAATTGTTGCGTTATAGGGGAGAAATGTTTTTATTTTATTTGTTTGTTATTTTTGTGATGATGTGTGGCTGTGTATGAGAGAAGTTTTTTGTATTGTGTGTGTTCTGTATTGTGTTTAACGAGTAAAAACACATTTCAATTTTATTTCTAGAGGATTAAGATGTTTGGGAATATTTTGTGTTCAAAAATGTGGGTAAAAGATCATAAGCATTGTTTGAAGTATATACTGCACCGACACACTTTATTCGAGCAAATACCCAGTATGTACCTGGCAGATACCTGGAATGCGCCGCTCCTCACCTCTGACAAGCCCCGTTGCGTTTGCCTTCCCAGCCTGGGTTCATGCCTGGCTGACGGGCGGCTAATCTGTTAAATGATAATGATTAGGATTTAATAGGCTGCAATGCTTCGCGTGTCTACCAGATGGCATAAATTCATGAATTGTAATGCAGTATATATATATATACTGTGCAGTATTGCAGCCAGCGGGAATAAAATGCTTCAATCCCTGCTTGGAAAATACCTCAATGCACTCGGGCAGAAAACAGTCACAAACCTCAATACACCCGGGTATACCCGAATTCGTGGGACTAGCCGAGCTCGAATAAAGTGTGTCGCCAGTGTATTGTATTGTATGTTTTCATGTATATAACGCCATTAATATGCACAGCGCTTCACAGAAGTGGTGCACGTCGTAATCATATAGTTAGCAAAGGGTAAAGGTAAGAGGTCATGAAATAAGTGATCCAGACATATCAGTAAAAGTAACATTAAGGAAGAGAAGTCCCTGCTCTGAGGAGCTTACAATCTAATTGGTAGG
The DNA here is from genome assembly GCF_040206685.1 of Ascaphus truei. Lineage (NCBI taxonomy): Eukaryota > Metazoa > Chordata > Amphibia > Anura > Ascaphidae > Ascaphus > Ascaphus truei. The sequence goes on from NC_134486.1 coordinate 101,903,876, forward strand.
TAGGGAGAGCGTACAGAAACAGTAGGATTTGATTAGAAGCCAGGAGAGGAATTTCAGGAGGGGAAATGTAGAATCAGAGTTTAAAGAGTAGAGTGATTCTGGCAGCAGCGTTTGGGGAGAGATAGTAGGGAAGACAGGTGAAAGTCAGGAAGCTGGGATAGCAGGGAATTACAGTAATCAAGAGGGGAGAGAATGAGGGTCTGTATCAGAGTTTTAATAGTTGAGCAACAGAGGAACAGGTGTATCTTTGTGATATAGTGGAGGAAAAAGCGACAGTTATAGAAATGTTTTGAATGAAAGAGGAGAATATGAGAGAGAAGTTGGGAGTGATCCCTAAGCAGCGTGCTTGAGCTACTGCATGGAAGATTCAAGAGTAATGTGGAAGGAGATAATAGGGTCAGGTTTGGGAGGAAGTATGAGGAACTCTGTTTTTGCCATGTTAAGTTTAAGGCAAAAGAGGGTCTTCCAGGATGAGATAACAGAGGGACATTCAGAAACTTAGGTTTGTATGGCAGGTGTAAGGTCAAGGGTTGAAAAGTAAATGAGGGTGTTGTCAGCATCGTGGTGATATTTAAACCCAAGAGATGTTATTAGGTCAATTAGAGAGAGTGTGTACAGAGAAAAGAGAAGAGTGTGGTCCACAGAGGCAAATGCTGCAGAGAGTAATAGGAGCAGAGTGTAATGACCTCTGTCTGGGGCAGCATATAGGTCATCAGTTATTTTAGTTAGAATTGTCTCCGTGGAGGGAGCAGTGCAGAAGTCAGATTGTAGAGGGTTAAGGAGAGAATGGGTGTTGAGAAAATGGAGCAAGCAAGAGAATACAAGACAAGTTCAGTACTTAAAGTAGAAAGACAGGTAGGGTCAAGCTTGCTATTTTTGAGTCATGGTATAACTATTACATGTTGGAAGGAGAATGGAAATGTAGCAGATTAGAGGGAGAAGAGGAGATCAACAGTGATGGTGACATTCTCTTCTGATACAGTGGAAAAAGAGTCAAGGAAAGCAGGAAGAGAGTAGGAAGCAAAGTAGGATAGGAGGAAAAAGAGGGAATGTTCTGGTGTATGGATTCATCTCAGCAAAAGTCCTGAGGTGAGATGAAGGAAGAGTTAGTGAGGGTTAGACTTGTGAGTGTTGATTAATGGAGAGAAATAGGTGTGTGTAGCTTGAGAAAGGACAGAATTGCAACAGGATAGCATAAATTTGTAGTGAATGAAGTCAGTGAAACTATGAAAGTTCAAAACAGAAAGCATTAAAAAGGACTGAGTGGAGGGAAATAGCATGAGCGTGTGGAGTTATTTGTGTGTTAAGAAGTTATATAAACCATAGCTATATAAAAGCCCGTAGGTTAATTTTTGAGAGGCCATAAAAAATGTAGTTCTTAGGGCTCTGGATAAAGCTCCATGTATTTAAACTTTAAGCAAAAGTTCCAATCCAATAATTATTATTTTTCAGGAAGAAGCCGTGGTGTACCGTTATCTTATCTTTTCAGGGTCAATTGGCGAAACGCCCAGAAACAAAATGGCTCTTTGCCCGGAAACAAGTCTTAAAGAAAATATTTTTTCTTTAGTCAGATGAATATGCAGTGTCTTTAAAATTATAAAGCTGACCGTGTGCTCAGCACTGTGCAAAGAGATTATGTAAAGTAAGACATTAGTGTGAAGTCTTATACAAAATCATTTGTCTATTAACTGAATGTGATGTATGTTATAACGAATTAACCATTTATTTTTTCCAAAGGTGTCCATAAGCAGTGGTTATTGTAAAAATTGCTGTGTAATCTAGAATGGGTTTACCAGGAAGGGGTGAATTTGGGAGTCACCTCTCATTTGGGGGGGTGTCATGTGTATAGGGTTAAATACAGGGGATACATAGTTGCAAAAGCAGTTGCATAAGTGAATAAGGTATGCATTATATACAAGGCATTTCAATTTTTTAGCAGAATAATTACATTGGAGTGTTTGGGGTAAAAACCAGATAGGGATGGGCTAGGGAAATTTGTAGGGGTAAAATAATTGCTTAACTGGGAGTGAATATTTTTCCATAACAGTGGATAGTATTGGGAAAAGGGATATTGGCCTGTAGTCTGAGACAGTGTTTTTTGTCCCCACTTTTGAAGATTGGGACAAACTCTGGTACTTTCCCAGGTCTTAGGGTTATGGCCTGCAGACAGGATAGAATTAATTATGGAAACAAGTGGTTAGCAAGGGATGAGACCCCAAAGTTTCAGGAACTTAGATTGTATCAAAGTCAGGTTTACAGTGGCTACTTAGTTTTAATTTGAGGAACATTAATAGGGAATACCTCTGTCTATATGTGGATGCTAAGACAGGAGTAAACACATTGATACAAGAATTTAGTCCTAGGAATAAATTATCTCCCTATGAGACACATATGGGATGATTTATGACTATCAGCAGTCCAAAGGAACGAATTAAGGACCATGTTATTGGTAATAAAACAATAGGTTGTATGCAACTAATACATTTTTTGAGTCTCTCTAGGCAACGTTGAAAGTGCACCTACTCGAGATGGGGTTAATAGTCACATATTTCCTGCGCAAGCATGCTTTTCATCCCAGGTGAAAAGGCCTAAAGTAATCACCAATACAGCAATTAAAACGGCAGAGTCATTTTCCTGGACCCAAAGTACAGTAAAGCTTGTTCCAACTCCACCAAATGTTCCAGCGCCACCAAAGACCAAAGTCACCTAAAGCACAGCCGCATCAAGTTAACGTCTTGCCGAGTCAAAACTCTAACCGTTAACCAACGAGGAAAATAAGACACCAGGCTAAGGCCAGGTTTCATCAGAACATTTCATTTTTTCAGAGACTCAATATTTTTATTCTTTAGAGTGTGTTAAGTTAGAAATTTAAGGTGTATGTAGAATTGAGCCTTGATGGGAGGATTGGTTTCCTGGAAGCGTGGCTTGTGAAAGCTCTTGTATGTGTTTTGGCAGTACTCTTCACTCTCTATATATGTGTCATGTGCAGCAAAACTTTGATCCAAAAGTGTGTTGCACCTCCACCGAAAGGAGGGGGTCACCCAGGGGTGTGTGTCAGCCACAAGGAAAGGATCAGAAGTCAGCCATGTTGACCATCGCAGACATCGTCTGTTCTGATATTCTGAGTGAATGATGTATATAATGCGTGCAGGGTGAGGATCATGCATTTAGCTTCCACAGATACCAAACCCCCTCAATTCTCAGCAATAGAACGTTGTGATGATTCTGAAAATATGATGATAGAGATAGATGCAATTTATTTTATCTAGCAACTGCATATCCAAAGAAAGGTTGCTTGCATAAAATAAGGTTTTTAGTATTATGTGTATAATTTCTGTATTTTTCCAATTTTTTAAGGGAACCTCTTTAAAGGGTGTATCACACACTAGGAACAAGAATCAATTTATGGGTGAAGTGTCTTCACCAACTAATGAAACTTGTGTAAAAATGTATGTTTAGTCAGATAACAATTTACAGGAAGGATGTGGCCTTAATTTTGCAGTTTTTAATTTTATCATTAAACCAAGAACAGGTTCAGATTAGGCTTATGGCCTTACAAAACAGAATTGCTTTAGACTATGTTTTAGCTTCAAAAGGAGGAGTATGTGTCCTAATTGAGGAACAATGTTGTGTTTTTATTCCAGATCAGTGTAGCAATGTGCAGCATGAACTAGATGAAATACAAGAGATTCAAAAGAGGGTTACAAAGGGAAGTGACAGATTATCACCCTTGGGGTTAGGTGAATGGCTTAGATCACTTGGAGCAAAAACTTTTGAATGCTTGATGTGTTTGGGAGTGTTACTTGTTGTCATATATGTGGGTGTCCCATGTTGCAAAGGTATGATCCACAAGAGTGCGACCCCCTCCCCCATTCAGATGCCACTCTTTACAGATGCCAGAAAACAGCAGTACCGTGAAGAAAGAAGATGCCGACCACAGTTATTCAATTCATCAAAAGACATATTGGCCGCAGCGCCTTACGAGACTATGACAGTGAAGGGCACGCACCCTTGTCCTCTGAGTTATCCCTGGACTATCATCACGAACTTAATTCTCAAAAGCTATGTTTTAAGAATAAAAAAGGAGGGAGTGACAAAGTGAGAATATGACGTAAGGGGGGGGGGGGTCTGACATAACAGCACTGGGATCTATGCAACCATTTTAAGTCAGCATCCATCTTAGGTTTTGTCTGAGTGAACGGGTTATGAGATGGACGTTTTTGAATGAGGTTTTTGCTTTCAACTTTCAAGTGAGAATAAACTAAGCTAACTGACAAAACCTTGAGAAGAAGAGCACAGTGCCAATGTTATGAAAATACAATTCCGAAGGTGGGGGTTTTTGAGGTTCTGTATGTAGAGAAAAGGTCACCAGCTTAATAAAGTATTATTGCTGAATCATCTCATTTAGATATCCCATAATGTCATTAACTCAATGTATTTGTGTGCATAATTTGTTTATCTTTTACGCTCACGTAGTGACGACACGCAACCTTGTAGAGGGGGCGTGGGTTTAGTATTTTGTGTATAAATAAGGCCTGTATGCACCATGTCTTTGGGAGGGTTTTATTTTGAAACTCTCCTCTGCGTGTGCACCGCACAAGCAATAAACTTATTTGTCTATTCTGCAAAATATAACCTCAGACTTGTGTTGTTATTTCACAGAGCTTTATCAGAGTTAACCCACAGTGCCCGCTTTATTGTGGGTAGCAGGGGTGGGTGAAGGGGGTATTTGGCCCTTCGTGTGAGTTTAGGACTTGCGAGGGGGTTGTGGGTGCACTTAACCCCTTCACGACCGTAGCAGTTAATACCGCTACGGTCATGAAGGGGTTAAGCCCTCCCGCTATCCCCCGCAAGCCCTAAACAACCACCGTTGGGGCTAATACCCCCTTCACCCCCCCCCCCACTACCCACAATAAAAAAAACTCACACACAGCAGCCGCCCAAAAAAAAAAAAAAAAAATCTAAATAAATAAATAAATACATGAATATAAATAAATACATTTGAAATACATTTTTATTTATAGTGTAGATGTGCAGGGGGTCTCCGGATCTGAACTGCGTTGGTTTCAGGTCGGCGGACCCCCTGCTCCCCGAGATACAGCCCCCTTTATGAGGTGCCGGTATCCCTCTGCATTTAAAGGTCCCGATCACGTGACCGGGGCCTGTAAACCAAGCATTAGGGGGGAGGGGGCTTTAAACAGATTACACTGAAGGCAGAGAGATTTAACAGAAACATTAGGGGGGAGGGGGCTTTAAACAGATTACACTGAAGGCAGAGAGATTTAAAGCCCCCTCCCCCTCTAATGTTTCTGTTAAATCTCCCTCCCTGCCTGTATTGCTGTGAGTGCAGTGTATGTAAATGTGGGGATGGGGGGGGGGACCCAATGTGCATACTGTGAGGTCTAACCACCCTCACCCCCTACCCACATACCGTTATCCCCCCCATCCTGGCCATGGCCCCTCCGCTTCTGCAAAACAGACACAAAAATTAAAACATCCAAAGTAATGTCCCCTAACCCCTTAATCACCATAGCGGTTATTAACCGCTACAGTCATTAAGGGGTTAACCCACCCTCACCCACCACTCGGGATGCCTACATACCCTCCCACACAAACCCCCCCCCTGTGAGGCCTAACCACCCAGTCAGTACCCACAAGGGAGGCCTACCCACATACCGTTGGGGAAACAACCCCCTCCCCACCCCCAGTACCCACAATAAAAACAGTACAATGACCCACAATAAACAGCATTCAACAATACATTACCCACCCCCTGTTCCCCCCTATAAATACAAGATTTATCCTTTTACATTCAGGGTCCATAACGCAGCCCCACACTAGTCCCCGGTGGGCTGGCGGGACACCTGGACAGACCTACAGTTTACCAGCAGCCCTTTTTACACAGGTTCTGGAGGCCTGCTGGTGGATCCCGCCAGCACCATGGCCCTCAGGTGGTCTCCTTGGGTCACCGTGGGACACAATTGGGTCTCCATGGTAGGCCTGCGGATGTCTGGGAGCCCTGGGTCAAACCCACAGGTGTCTGCGGGGCCTCGGGTGGTTCCCTCGGGGGTCTGAGGAACTCACGAGTGCTCACTACGGGTCCGTGGTGCCCCCACAGAAGTGGGACCACACATCATCATCCCCGCACCTACGGGTCGGAGGTGCCCCCACAGAAGTGGGACCACACATCGTCATGCCCGCAGACTACGGGTCGGAGGTGCCCCCACAGAAGTGGGACCACACATCATCATGCCCGCATGTGTCACCCGTGGAACCACCAGCCTGCTACCCTTGGGATAGCCGAGGATTCCCGCAGGTGGTCTCCAGAAGTCCCACGCAGAACCACGGAACCAACCCTGAATGTAAAAAAAATAAACCAAAATAAACCTGGCCTATACATTCAATACATACACCCTCCCCCCCAACACCTACAGTACAATAATGTGCAAAATAACTATTATCCAGATATGGATAATAGATTAATTGCCCATTATTAAAAACATTAACTAGCATATTCAAATAAATAAAGTACTACTGACCTCATCAATACGAAGTGTCCGACGCCAGCGCCTTCCTTCTCTTGCCCACACAATACATAGCCAATACCAAGCCAATACATTGCAAGTACATTCAGATATCAATTAACCCCTTAAACACCTTATCGGATAATAACCGCAAAGGTAATTAAGGGGTTAAGCCACATCGGCCCGATACCCACCCTTCACCCATGAATTTGTACTGTGGCTTCATCCTGCAACTATATATATACTGTATATATATATACAGAGAGACAGAGAGAAAGAGAGAGAGAGATATATACAGTATATATATATATACCTATGTTATATACACACCCATGATAAACCAATATACAGTACAAATAAATGTAGAAGGGTTATCAAAACCATACTGTCCTACAACCAAACACTTCTCCATACATACACACTAAATTAAAATCAATTTCCTTTAATATTCATAACTGATCTCTCAATCTAAATCATCACTAAACCTCTGAAAAGCCATTTAAACAACTTACATTCCAATATAAATGATGCCTAAATATCTATGCACCATATACATTCTGCAAATTAATCAACCAAGTAAACAAAAATCAATTAGCAATCATTATTTACATCCCTAAACAATTCACACTACATCCCGAACAATTAAACCATTAACAAATTCACGCCTAGAGCAGAACAATTAAGCCTTTGAAAAAATATAAGTACCGACAAAAATACAACCTTTAAAACCAAGGCTATCTATCCCTGACCTCCCTCAAACACACAATACAATACCAAGGAATACATTTATCTAATTTTAAAATACTTTAAACTCACAATGCTATGGTGATCAAGGGGTTAGGGGACATTACTTTGGATGTTTTAATTTTTGTGTCTGTTTTGCAGAAGCGGAGGGGCCATGGCCAGGATGGGGGGGGGGGTAACAGTATGTGGGTAGGGGGTGAGGGTGGTTAGACCTCCCAGTATGCACATTGGGTCCCCCTCCCCTCCCCACATTTACATACACTGCACTCACAGCAATACAGGCAGGGAGGGAGATTTAACAGAAACATTAGGGGGGAGGGGGCTTTAAATCTCTCTGCCTTCAGTGTAATCTGTTTAAAGCCCCCTCCCCCCTAATGTTTCTGTTAAATCTCTCTGCCTTCAGTGTAATCTGTTTAAAGCCCCCTCCCCCCTAATGTTTCTGTTAAATCTCTCTGCCTTCAGTGTAATCTGTTTAAAGCCCCCTCCCCCCTAATGTTTCTGTTAAATCTCTCTGCCTTCAGTGTAATCTGTTTAAAGCCCCCTCCCCCCTAATGTTTCTGGTAAATCTCTCTGCCTTCAATGTAATCTGTTTAACAGAAACATTAGGGGGGAGGGGGCTTTAAACAGATTACACTGAAGGCAGAAAGATTTAACAGAAACATTAGGGGGGAGGGGGCTTTAAACAGATTACACTGAAGGCAGGGAGATACAGGGGATGTACTGTATGTTGTTTATTGCAATGCTTCAATGTGTGTATAATGTATAATGTTTTTTACAATTAGATAGATGTAATCCTTGGTATTGTAAGGGTTAGCTTTGGTTTTAAATTGTGTTTTCTGGTTGGTACTTACAGTATATATTTATTTCTCTTCATGTATTTATTTATTTATTTAGATTTATTTATTAATTGTGGGGCTGCTGTGCGTGAATTTTTTTTATTGTGGGTAGCGGGGATGGGTGAAGGGGGTGTTTGGCCCTTGGTGTGAGTTAAGGACTTGCGGGGGGGTTGCGGGTGCCCTTAACCCCTTCACGGCCGTAGCAGTTAGTACCGCTACGGTCGTGAAGGGGTAAAGTGCACCCGCTACCCCCCGCAAGCCCTAAACAACCACCGATGGGGCTAATACCCCCTTCACCCACCCCCACTACCCACAATAAAAAAAACTCACACACAGCAGCCGCCCAAAAAAAAAAAAAAAATCTAAATAAATAAATAAATACATGAATATAAATAAATACATTTGAAATACATTTTTATTTATAGTGTAGATGTGCAGGGGGTCTCCGGAGCTGAACCGCTGTGGTTTTAGGTCTGGGGACCCCCTGCCCCCCGAGATACAGGCCCCTTTATGGGGTGCCGGTATCCCTCTGCTTTGTTTACAGGCCCCGGTCACGTGATCGGACCTTTAAACGCAGAGGGATACCGGCACCTCATAAAGGGGGCTGTATCTCGGGGAGCAGGGGGTATCCCCGACCTGAAACCAATGCGGTTAAGCATGAAGGGGTTAAGTGCACCCGCAACCCCCTCGCAAGTCCTAAACTCACACGAAGGGCCAAATACCCCCTTCACCCACCCCCGCTACCCACAATAAAGAGGGCACGGTGGGTTAACCCCTTCATTGCCTTAGCGGCTATACGCTATGGTAATGAAGCAGCATTTCTGTACTTTTAATAATATTGAGCAGGAGCAGGGGGCCCCTGAGTTTAGATTTCTGGCTCAGGGAACCCCCTGCTCACTGTACAATATTATTAAAAATACAGAAATGCTGCTTCTTTACCATAGCGCATAGCTAAGGTAAAGAACGAGTGTTTATTTATATATGTGTTTTATTTATACTGTACATGTGCAGAGGGTCTCCGGAGCAGAACCGCTGTGGTTATAGGTCCGGGGACCCCCTGCTCCCCGAGATACAGACCCCTTTTGGGGGTGCCGGTATCCCTCTGCTTGGTTTAACAGGCCGCGATCACGTGATCGGGACCTTTAAACGCAGGGGGATACCAGCACCTCATAAAGGGGGCTGTATCTCGGGAAGCAGGGGGTCCCCCGACCTGAAACCAGTGCGGTTCAGCTCCCGAGACCCCCTGCACATCTACACTATAAATAAAAATGTATTTAAAATAATTTTTAATGTGCCGATGTTTGCGCAGAGAGAGCAGCGGATCTCTCTCTGCTGCAAACACATCTCGCCCCAGCCGTCCCATACAGTAGTTTCATTTATGTATGTGCATATACAGTACTGTATGTGTACAGTACTGTATGTTAGGGGTTATAGGGGCTTTTGTTATACAGTATATATATATACTGTACAGTATACACTGGCGACACACTTTATTCGAGCTCGGCTAGTCCCACGAATTCTGGTATACCCGGGTGTATTGAGGTTTGTGACTGTTTTCTGCCTGAGTGCATTGGGTTATTTTTCAGGCAGGGATTGAAGCATTTTATTCCCGCTGGCTACAATACTGCACAGTATATATATATACTGCATTACAATTCATGAATTTATGCCATCTGGTAGACACGCGAAGCATTGCAGCCTATTAAATCCTAATCATTATCATTTAACAGATCAGCCGCCTGTCAGCCAGGCATGAACCATGGCTGGGAAGGCAAACGCAACGGGGCTTGTGAGAGGTGAGGAGCGGCGCATTCCAGGTATCTGCCAGGTACATACTGGGTATTTGCTCGAATAAAGTGTGTCGGTGCAGTATATATATACTGCATTACAATTCATGAATTTATGCCATCTGGTGGACATGCGAAGCATTGCAGCCTATTAAATCCTGATCATTATCATTTAACAAATCAGCCGCCCGTCAGCCAGGCATGAACCATGGCTGGGAAGGCAAACGCAACGGGGCTTGTCAGAGGTGAGGAGCGGCGCATTCCAGGTATCTGCCAGGTACATACTGGTTATTTGCTCGAATAAAGTGTGTCGCAGCAGTAAGTTTCAGGTTAATTGTGTTTGTACTAAGTGTGGTAATAAACTCTTGTAGTAGTTTCTCTGTACCCGTCCAGAGTAAAATGATATCATCTATGTACCGATACCACATTTGTATGTTATTGGTATATGTTTCCAGGTCTTCAGAGAAAACTACTTCAGTTTCCCACCAGCCCAGGTACAGATTAGCATAAGATGGGGCACATTTGGTGCCCATTGCTGTACCCTGGGTCTGGTGGTAGAGTACTTTGTTGAACCAGAAATAGTTTTTGGTTAAAACAAAGTTTAATAACTTGAGAACAAACTCATTGTGATTTACAAGATGAGTACCTCGTGTTTTTAGAAAATAGGATATAGCGGACAGCCCAACATTATGGGGTATGCTAATGTATAGCCCTTCAACATCCAAGCACACCAAGATAGTATCTGCAATGACATTGATGTCCTATATTTTGCATAGAATGTCTTTGGTTTCCCTGAGGTGTGATGGTAGGGCTGCAACAAATGGTCTAAGTAAGCAGTCGATGCACCTGTCACATCACCTATCACATCAATAGGACTTACCTCTCCTCTCCCCTTACCATATTTTAATTCCGCCATTTGTTTAGGATCACCTCAGATAGAGGGCTATCCATATAAAACTTATTTTATTTGAGGATTTTTCCTAATAATATTGTTTTTAAGTTACCCACCATTACATGTTATGATTCTCCATCAGGTCCATTAGTTTCCAGTATCCCCTATCCTTGAGTGCTCTCATTATAGGGGTCCTTTTCTTCCAAGTTGTTGTTCAGTTATTTCCCCTGATTGTAGCACCAGTGCCTAGGCAGTAGCGAGGGTTCCCTTGTCCTGTCCTTTCCCTTCCCTTTACCCTGGTTTATAATATTATTGGAGTGTCTCTTGCTCTTTCTCCCCTCTTCACACCCAATACTATGACAGGCTTTTTATCTACCAAACCTAATCTGACCAATTGTCAAACTGAGTCCAAAGATTTTTTCAATACCCATTCGAGTGATACTGATGTCCCAGGACAGACTCCTCTAGTGAATATAAAAGACTTTTTACATACTTAGACCGCAGGGCCATCTGGGAGGGTGCGCACGCGCACGCGCTGGAGGGGGGGCGGCACGTGGAGTTCCCGGCCACGTTTCCCATCAGGGAGGTTGGTGTGGCCGTGCGGCTGTTCCCTGCTCACCACCGATCCCACCGTCGCAACTAATGCCCGACCTCCCCCTGACACACCTCCTGGCTGCAGCCTGGGCGCACGCGCGGCTTGCCACGTTTCCCATCGGGGAGGTTGGCGGGCGTGCGTCTGTCCTGATTGCCCCCCCGATCCTCCCGCTGGCCCCCCGACCCCTCCGCTGGCCCCCGATCCTCCTGCTGCCCCCGATCCTCCCGCTGGATCCCCCGATCCTCCCGCTGGCCCCCCCGATCCTCCCACTGGCCCCACCGATCCTCCCGCTGGCCCCCAGATCGACCCGCTGCCCCCCGATCCTCCCGCTGGCCCCCAGATCGACCCGCTGCCCCCCGATCCTCCACTGGCCCCACGATCCTCCCGCTGTCCCCTCGACCTTCCACTGGCCCCCCGATCCTCCTGCTGGCCCCTCGATCCTCCCGCTGGTCCCCCCACCCTCCCGCTGGCCCCCCCATCCTCCCACTGGCCCCCCACTCCCCCGCTGGCCCCCCGATCCCTCCGCTGTCCCCCCGATCCTCCCGCAACTCCTGCCTGATCCCCTGGCATGTGGAGCAGCATGTGAAGGACAAGCAGGCCCTGGAGGAACAAGTAGGCCCCCTCCTTTCCAATGAATACAAACCCAGTCACCCACCCAGTGAGTGTGTGTCTGTGATTGTTTGAGTGTGTGTGTGTGTGTGTGTGTGTGTGTGTGTGTGTGTGTGTGTGTGTGTGTGTGTGTGTGTGTGTGTGTGTGTGTGTGTGTGTGTGTGTGTGTGTGTGTGTCTGTGTGTGTGTGTGTGTCTGTGTGTG
>NC_134486.1:101921066-101961066 GCF_040206685.1 Ascaphus truei
TCTATATGCGGATACTTAAGGAGCCGCGGATTGGATTCTACAAATCCGTCAATGGATTGCGGACTCCATGCAGTGTAAGGCTGAGTCCCCGCTGGCGCTGAGCATGCTAATGCTTGGAGAGCGCTCCAAGCATGAGCGCCGGGTGTCCTGCATGTACTGGCGCACGCGGGAGGGGGGACATTGCGGGTAGTTAAGCATCTGGGAAAGTATCGGTTCCTTGTTTACTTAAGTGCTGAGCGCGGGTGAGCGTATGTGCACACGGACGAGCGCGCACACACAGCGTGAGCAGGGACTTACATATAGCTATATATGTAAGTAACCACCGCAAGCGCCACCCGCACAGCGAGCTCAGCGCTGGTCGGGGACGCAGCCACTGTAATCCGCGGACTAAAGGAACCGGCCAATCTGCTGCGGATCAAAATTCGTTCCAAAAATTTGCCTATCTCTACCTATAACTGGTTGTTTATAGTATTTCCATTTTTAGTTTTAATATCCTATATAGGTTTTTTTTGTTGATATGTATTTAAAGAAAAAATAATGTCCATGTAATTTTTCCTACAATTACTTATTTTCCTTACCTTGCCAAACTGTAATAACCTTCTGTTTCCTTGTTTATGAGCTAACTTCATGTACAACTGAATGTTATCAGGGGGAAAGAATGTTAAATCCTACAGCGTTTTTTATGTCTCAATTCTTTGACATTTCTCTTGGTTTTCCTGGCAGCTTTCCCAACACGTAATTTAAGAGAAGCTTGGCAAGCTCTGTGACATCAGGAGTTTATATACTGGAGCCCCTGCTTGTTTGCTCTTTATTCTCAGACTTGGAAAAGACAGCAGAAAGCCACAGGCACAAAACCTAAGATTAGGAAATAAAGAGGCTGAGATCAGTTGTAGGGATGGCTGTTGTATTGAAGGTCTTTGTCGTATTGATTTTAGCTACGTTTACACAAGTCATTGCAGATCGACAAACTGGATCCCAACTTTTGGGTGGCTGGAGAGATGCAAAGGAGGATGATGAGGGAATTCAGATGGCTCTACAGTTTGCCATGACTGAGTACAACAAAGAAAGCAATGACATGTACATCAGCAAGGTCCACAGGATCATCAGCTTAAAGAAGCAGGTTAGTAATGCATGTTATGGGCACAGATGCACATATTATATACTTCAATATCCCCATTTTATAAGGATAGGATATGTAAGTGCCACATTCTATAGTAGAAAAGTAGGATTTATCAAATTCTTCAAATGACAAATGTTGGACAAACACACTGTACCATACGTATTTAACAAAAAAATAAAATCTCCATGTTTGCAAACACATTTTTTTAAATTTGATTAATCTAGTGCAGATTATTTTCTCCTATTTTACTCTAGTTAAAGCCATCACCTCAATGTACATTAGCTATTTGTGTCACAAAACTATATATCAACTAATTAATGTTGGGAAATATATATGAATATATAATATATATTTAAATATATATATATCAAAGTTCTACTGTAAAGTTCAATGCATTTTGATATACTGTACATACTTACATACATATATTTGTTTGTGCTAATTGTACTTAAGTAACATGAAAATATATGCAGTAACAATGCATTGAACTTAAATGTAGAACTTTGATACTCTAACATACTGTATACATTCTGTTTATATTGTTACTTTCGTAGACATCTTTTGTTAATAAGTATACAAATGAAGTGGTTAAAAATTGATTTTGGAACATAAATATACACTTTCTGGTGCTTTCTCTTGATGCTTGCTTTTCATGGTATTCCTGACTGTATTTTCTAATAACATTTCAAATAATGAAATTTGCAGCCTTTTACCTCACATAGCAGAAATATATTTTGATTACTTTATTCTTGTGCTCTACTTAGAGATTAGAACTTGTCACACAGAGAAAAGGGAATGTGTAAGCAATACATAAGGCTAGATTTGTACTGGGGTAATATTAGCTGTTTATTCCGTAGTTTGTTCTTGTGCCCTGTTTTCCTTAAAGTTTAAGACTTTATAGCCCAACAGACTAACTGTCCATAAAAGTTTTGCAGCTACGTCCATGATATAATCTCCAGAGATGTTTAAGTACATGATATACGTTATATATGGAATAAGAACACATTTATTTTATGTTTAATCAGTTAGGATTTATTTACTGCATAAGTTTTTTTGTAACAGTCGGTAACGCACAAAAAACAACACTACCATCCAGTTAGTATCAGTTTATGGTTATCATATTTCTCTGGTTGTCCACTTTATTAACTTATGGTTGTGGCTTCCCGTAAGAGTTCACAGATGTTATTATTGTCTTGTGATTTTTGACCTTACCAAAAGTGTAATTAGTATTACTACTATCATCATTGGTATTGTTATACAATGCAGTTTTGGCTGCTTTGTTACTAAAATATTTTTGTATTGTTTTGAAGGTTGTGGCCGGTATTAAATATTTGATGAAAGTTGAGGTCATTACCACTTCATGCGAAAAGTCAAAATACACCATGGAAAACTGTCCAAATAGGAGAAACACGTCAACAGTAAGATCCTGTTACAAATATTAAACTCATTCTTTCTACTTTGCGAATGTGATCTTTTAAGAAGCATATTTAATAAATGTAAAAGTACAATTTTTAGCACTGTGAATTCCAAGATGAGGTGTACAAAGGAAGCACAACTCACCTTTTTTACAATTAATCTATCTTGAGTAAGTTTATCTGTATGTAGGATAGTGTATTTCCAATGCTACTGTTTGAGACTAAGAAAATTGCATATTGCTGTTAAATTTATGATACTGCAATAATTTGACATCTCTTAGCAGCAATGTTTCAAAAAAGAACTCTGCCCCTTCTCATCCCTTTAAGTTATTTGTAGAATTTTAATACAAGTTACATAGCACCCCTTTGATAATAAGGTATATATTTGTATATATAATCCATTATATTTCAAATTTGCTTGTACTACAGTATAAAAAGTCTCGTGGGGAGTAAACCTCTGTTGCCAACTAATCAATATTCCTTGTTACAAATTTGCTACTGTTGACTTGGGAATACAAGCTGTGTATGATTATGCACCCTTAGGAGCAGATACATGAAGTTTAAATGCAGGGTAATGAACGCCAATTCAGCGTTAAATAAAATTCAAGTAGATGGGAATTAATGCAAGGTCAGGGTGCAATCCCCTGCATTGGAGTTTGATGAATCCTTGTCATAGGGGCATATTTACTAAGCAGTGCAAGGCTATGAGGCATTGTATGGGCTGTAGAGTGTCTTACAGCTTAGCATTGCTTAGTAAATATGGCACTCAACAGGACTGTCAACAGAAGCCTTGTGGCCCAGGACAAATAAAGGGAGCAGGGCACCACTTTTATTCCCACCATCCCACGGCTCACTGGGAAACCCTGATTGGGGGAGAGAAGGTATGGCCAGGGGAGGGCGGTATTTATGGCGAGGTAAGGCAATTTAATTTGAGCAGTTTATAAAATGGTGCCACTTTGAAATACATTTACAATCCCTCCTTCATTTCATGGTGTAATTGACACCTTGCATAAAAATTTTTTTTAAACAAAGTATGATCTAAACGAGAATTTGTTTGTTTCTTTAGATAAAGAGATGTACATTTGAAGTTCTGTCTGTTCCCTGGCGGAAGATCACTGAGTTGAGACGACACTTTTGCAGTTGAGCAAGGAACATGTTTCTTAAGATTTGTGCTCATTTTTCAGGCGCAGCAATAAATTGCTTCATTAAATGTTCCATGATAACATTTATTTACCTTCGTCACCCGAGCGTTATACAGTTTCTTTGCTTTATACTTTAAATAATTAAACACGTTTATAAATATTGTTGTTTTCTTATGTTCTGTTAAATTACTGTGATGGGTACATAATAAATGGTTGAATGTCAATCAAAATGCCATTATTTACACAAAAACCCAGTATGATGTATTTATATATTTCTCAATGATCATAAAATAGTTGAAATATTGGTGAGACATGTTAAATAGCACACGTGAATCAGATTCTTTAAAAGGTGCTAATCTTTAGAAGGCCTTTACACCCATTCACTTGAATTATCCACATGGTGGCTTACCGCTAGAGATGTGGAGAAAGGAAGCAGGCACACGGTCTTATGCAGAGAAATTAATGTGCCACAAAAAAAATCCAACGTTTCCGCAGTATACAGCTGCCTTTGTCAAGTAGAGCAGCGGTGCGCAAACTGGGGGTCGCGCCCCCCTGGGGGGGTGCAAGATTGTTTAGGGGGGGCGCAGGAAGCAGTGGCGATATTGCCAGTAGCAGAGGAAAAAAAGCCGTCTGCAGCTGCAATTTTTCTTTTGGCCATTAGGTGGCGCTGTGCTCCGCTGTGCTACAGTACACAGCAGCATTTCCTTGCTTCCTGTATCAGCGTGTGTGACATGGGGAGAAGGGGTGAGTGAGACTGGGACATGGGGGGAGTGAGACTGGGACATGGGGGGGAGTGAGATTGGGACATGGGGGGGTGGGAGAGTGAGACTGGGACATGGGGGGGTGGGAGAGTGAGACTGGGACATGGGGGAGTGAGTGTGAGACTGTGGCATGGGGAGGGTGTGAGTGGCATGAGGGGGGTGAGAGTGTGAGATGGGGAGGGGGGTGAGAGTGAGTGTGACATGGGGAGGGGGGGTGAAAGAGCTACATGGGGATGGGGATGAGAGAGACACTGGCAGGAGGGAGAGAGACACACAATGGCTGGAGGGAGAGTGTGAGAGAGACACCGGGTGGAGGGAGAAACAATAGCTGGTTGGAGAGTGCAAGAGAGACACTGGAGGGAGGGATAGGCAATGGCTGGAGGGAGAGGCAATGGCTGGAATGAGAGTGAGAGACAATGGAGGGAGGGAGACACTAGGGGGAGGGAGAAAGAGAGAGAGACACACGGGGAGGGAAAGATAGTGGGGGAGACACTGGGGGAGGGATAGAGAGGGACTGGAGGGGGAGTGAGAAATACAGGGAGTTGGAGAGATTGGAAGAGGAGTGTGAGACTGGAAGAGGGGAGAGAGTGAGAGACAATGGGTGGAGGGAGAAAGAGACACACTGGCTGGAGGGAAAGAGAGTTGGGGGGATGGAGGGGGAGACACTGAGGGGAGGAATAGAAAGGGACTGGAGGGGGAGTGAGAAATACAGGGAGAGGGAGAGACTGGAAGAGGGGAGAGAGGTCCTGAGAGGTTCTAATGTGGCGGGAAGAGAGAGATTAATAATACAGCAGAAATGGGAACGCTATTAGACAAATATTATAATATTTATTTTTAAGTTATGTAGTTTCAGCTATAAATACTTTTTTTGTAGACGCGTAGCGGGGCGTTACAAAGCTGGTTCGCCCTCAATGGCTGAACCAGCTCACGTGCACTGACGTCATGTGATTTTGATTACATAAGGCAGGGGGGGCCCGAGAAATTTTATGGATTAAAAGGGGGGCTCGGCATAAAAAGTTTGCTCACCCCTGAAGTAGAGGGCTACAGAACATAAGTGCAACGGCATATAAGAAACCCCTCCAGCACCATATTATTGTGTGCATGTACCCCTCTCTATTACTTACTGCTAGAGATGGACACATGTTTTGCAGAAATTCCAACTCACCATGGATTTATGGATCTCATGCTAAATTTTTCAACCTGCCCACCCAACTATCCCAGCCACCAGCCCAGTCCCATGCACCCTCTCCCCTCAAAATCACAAAGTGAACAACAGTAAGGAAATAGGAGGTGCTAACACGAGGAACGCGCGGATTCAAATTTTGACTGGTTCACAATTGGATTTACTATAAAATCCAATCACGGATTTTAGAAAATCCGTGCGGAGGGAAACCGATGGCGGATTCAGAAGAATTTACCTGAATTTGTTAGTGCCCGGTCCGACTTCGCATAGTCATGTGCGATTGGATTTTGGGGTGAACTCTGGGGATCGTATACAGTATTAACTAATTTGCCCATATTTACTTACCGTATAGCACGCTTAAATATATGGCCCTACAGTACGTGTCAAAGTGGAGATTGTGCTTGTGCAACAGCTTCAAAAGGGTAATTTGTAATGTGTATCCAATGCAGTCAATGGATTTAAGTCTATTGCTATACATTGATATAAAACTTAAAAATAGGTGCATCATATAAATATGGTCCCAAGGTACATCAAAGTATCTGTCCTCTCCTCCTCCTCTTACCACGCACCCCAAAACTGGAACAATCTAACAGAGACTCTCACAGCCAACACCAGTCTAAATTCTTTCAAAAGACAAAACAAACACACACAAGCGCACCACAGATTAGTAAAAGGTGTATCATAAAATGTAATAAAGGCGACTGTGACCAAAAAACAATTATCAATAAATAAAATGTTCAAAACAACGCCCCGAACGAGATAGCTCCGGGTTTTTTTTCTTCCTTCTTTGGAAAACTCAGCAGAGTAGCCAGAGGCAATATCATTGTCGCGGGGGATCTGAATAGAACGTTACGGGAAGACCTTGACAGATGTACAGCTACTAAAAATATACACAGACCCGACGTACTAACACTCAAACAGGGAATACGCGACTGTCAGCTACTCGATATTTCTGGTGTGAACAACATCAGAGACAGAAAGAATACACCTTCTACTCACACCCACACGACACATATAGTAGGATAGATTACTTCCTTGTATCTAACAGAATGGTCCCTGGGGTCTCTCATACCGAGATCCATGATATTTCATGGTCTGACCATGCATCTATAGAGCTGCGATGCACACTAATCCCACTAGACAGACCCAGAGCGAACTGGAAACTAAACGAAATTCTGCTGAAAATCCCAGCTCTACAGCTAGAAATTGAGCAAAAAATTTCACAATATTTTGAGGAAAATGAGGGGAGCGTGGCCACACACTCTACACTGTGGGAGGCCCATAAGGCTACCCTCAGGGGGGTCATTATGAACCTGGCCGCTAGACGAAAAAAGGAAAGAGAGAGTAAAATCTTGAAGCTAGAGGACCAGCTAGCGAAGCTTTCCTCTCTTCACAAAAAAGACAAAAAAGCCCACACATTGACTCAAATACTAGCCACCAAAACAAGTCTTAACCTCCTCCTCTCCGCCCAGGCTGAGAAGGAATTGACCTGGTCTAAGCGGAAATTTTTTGAAAAGGCCAACAAGCCTGACACACTACTTGCCAATAAGCTAAAAAATAAGCCTCCAAATAACCACATTCACGCGATTCGGAACCAAAATGGGGACCTTACATCCATCCCAGCAAACATTGCGGGAGAATTTAAAAAATATTACGAAGTACTATATAAAGGAGATAAGGTGACCCATAACCCCAAAACAAAAGAAGACCTTAAGACCTTCTTGAAAGAGGCACATTTACCCAGTCTGAAGAGAGGCGATAGGGAGGCACTCCAGTCGGATTTCACGATGGAGGAACTCTCTGGGGTCATACAAGCGCTAAAACCAGCTAAAGCCCCAGGGCCAGATGGCTTCTCGAATTTATATTATAAGAAATATTTAAAAATCCTAGCCCCTCATATGTTGAAGCTATTCAACGAAATCTTAGCAGGGGCCTCATTCCCAGCACAAATGCTCCAAGCTTCAATAACAGTGATCCATAAACCCGGAAAGGACCCGGCAGACTGTAAGAGCTACCGGCCCATTTCACTGATTAATTCAGACCTCAAAATATATTCTAAACTTATAGCCAACAGGGTGGGTAGCGTTCTTCCCGGGTTAATACACACAGATCAAGTAGGGTTTATCGGAGGTAGACAAGCGGCAGATAACACCAGGAGAATCATTGACCTAATTGATCTGGCCCAAAAAAGAAAAATTCACTCCATGGTGTTAAGTCTAGACGCTGAGAAAGCCTTCGATAGAATAGACTGGCCCTACTTAGCGGAAACACTAAGAGCATTTGGCTTTGAAGGACGCCTCCTGCAGGCCATCTTGGCGCTATACAAAAACCCCACGGCAAGAGTGAGATATCAAGGGTCCCCATCAGAACAATTTGAAATTAAAAGCGGAACTCGTCAGGGATGCCCGCTGTCACCTTTATTGTTCGCTTTATGTATTGAGCCTTTGGCGGCACATATCAGAAATAGCCCAGATATCTCTGGTATCCCACTGGGAGACCAAATGCTCAAAGCCGCTCTTTATGCGGATGATGTCATACTCACACTAACCAAACCCCTCACCTCTCTCCCTAATGTATTCAACATACTGGGTAAATTCAACCAAATTTCGGGATTTAAAATCAATCAGTCCAAATCTGAAGCCCTCAATATTAATTTACCAAAAGAAGTCGAAAAACTGATTGACCTCAATTTTCAATTCAAATGGCAACCCTCCGCTATCAAATATTTAGGGGTGTATCTCACAAAGGAGTACAAAACACTAAATAATGCAAATTTCCCCAAGATCATAAAGACGCTGGGGGAGGATCTACGAACCTGGATGAAAGGGAGCATATCATGGATTGGGAGGATACATAGCGTGAAAATGAATCTCCTCCCAAAGATGTTATATCTCTTCCCGAGCCTCCATATTCCTTTAGTACAGGCAGACATCCTCTCCCTCCAGTCAAAAATTATGAAATTTATCTGGAACGGGAAAAACCCAAGAATCAAGAAAGGAATATTAAAACGTCCTACAACAGGCGGAGGATTAGCGGTGCCCTGCTTGTTGGCCTACTATAAAGCAGCCCAATTAGGGCAGATTTTCCAATGGCACACAGACCCAAGCTTACGGAGATGGGTCGAATTGGAGAAAAGTTGTTGTGCACCAATTGAACTCCACAATTTAATCTGGCTACCCAATACCGGGGTACGCAAGCTGAACAACCTAACACAGACCATGGTCAATTCGTTGAAAGTCTGGGGGGCCACGAAATTCAAATATAATCTGACCACCAAAACATCGCTAATGACACCAATAGTGGGTAACACAGATTTCCCTCCGGGCCTGAATAGCAAAAACTTTCTAATATGGACACAAAATGGATTGTCCCGACTACTAGATCTGGAGAGCAGAAAGACCATACAATCATTTGAGCAAATTAAATCCTCTAAGAATATCCCAAACAGCGAATTTTTTAGGTACCTCCAGATCAGAAATTTCTACAATAAGACGCCAATTCGACCGGCGCGAACAAATTTTGAGCAGCTGTGTTCTAGAGCTACGGACACAAGGGGACTCACATCTAGAATGTACAGGGAAGTGGTCTGTCAGAAGTCGCCTCTAGACAACAGACTGAGTTATATGAGACACTGGGAATCCGATCTAGGCGAGACTTTAGAGGACGATGAATGGGACGAAATTATTAAGGCGGCAGCAAAAAGCTCAATCTGCACCACATTAAAGGAGAACGCATATAAAGTCCTTATGAGGTGGTACTACACTCCGACGCGCCTAGCGAAATTTGTAAAAGGCTACTCCCCTCTCTGCCCTAAACAGTGTGGGGAGACTGCAGATCTCTGACATATGCTGTGGTCTTGCACTAAAGTGGCCCCTATTTGGGAACAAATCAGAGACTGGATTCAGCGGATTCTCGATTTAGAGATCCCCCTGGACCCGTGGCTGTTCCTCTTCGGCAGGCGGATCCAGGGTATATCGAATGCGTCGCATAAATTAATCGCGCATTTCGCCATTGCCACAAGATGCGAGATCGCAGCACTATGGAAACAGCAGGAGGTACCAATTATCCCAAAGATCAAAAACAGAATTTGGCACGTCTGCCGGATGGAACAATTAACGAGTTTAGTTAATGACACCGGCACAAACTTTCTAAAAGTCTGGGATCCATGGTTGACCCAGGCAGACATCCCCGGAGTGGAGGCCACCTCAATCCTGCACTAATTAAAATAAATGCATTCTCCTTTAAGGTCAGATTAGACAAAAAGACATAGGGACGCGCGGAGAACAGACCTTTACACGGTCCCAAGATAAGATAACTCTAATACTAAAAAGAACCCCTAGGAGGACCCGCCACATATAAACCCCTTGGTTTTGGCCTATCATTAGGGCCGAGACACAAAGAAAAAGACACGATTTTGCCTGGCCATCCACCACCCCCCCTCCCCCCCCCTCCCCCCCCTCCCCCCACCCTCTTCCCCTGTCTCCCTGTCTAGTTTGTCTAGTCCTGTATGTACAGCCTCAAATGGTTGAGTCTCAGAGGCAATATGTTATATGTTTACTAAATTTGGAAAGATGATAATGGGCTGTGGAATAATGGCTATATATGTATTTTTCCAATAAAAATTTAAAGTTGAAAAAAAAAATGTTCAAAACAAAAACACATAAAAATACACATATGAAGCATGTACTATGTATGGTAAATCACACCCTATAAATACTAAACCAAAACATAACTTCAGTGAAGTAAACAACTAGATGAGTTAAAAATACATCCACTGAGTATGTCTAATTACTCCTAGAAAGAACAAACCCAATTGAGGGGAACGAAACTAACCGCAAGAAGTGGCAGCAGGGGCTCAGTGTGGACGCAAACTGTCCGGACTGCGCGAACACACAGCAAACAATTCTCTGCAAACACTTCCTGGTCTCACATTCCAGCCAATGGGAAACTGTGTAGGGCTGCCTCTCGTGACCTTTACGTGTTTTGTAAAACAACATGCTTCGTCAGGGGCTCACGACTGGGGCAGCTCATGCGCATTAAGTACCTCCAATAACCATTGAAATCAGCTCTTGCACTAAGCCTAATCTAGTGATTTGACGCTATATAATAAATAAATAATACAAAGTGCCCAGTGACTCTAATAATAAAAATAATAAATATAAATAATTAAGGCATACCTAAACCTATGCATATATGTCACGATGACACCAACTTTTATCAACACATTTATATTTCTGGGTACTTGATTGAACAGAAAAAGTTGCAAAATAAATTGTGATTTATTTCCTTAATAGACAAACACACGACATCTGCAGAATACACTTGAAAACAACACTTATGGGAATAAGGGAATGAAAGAAATTGTCCTTTGAAACAAAAGAAATTGTCCTCTGCTTGCAAGCGCAAGAAATGCAGCCTTGGTTTTAAAAGTCCTGTGGTTATGTTGTTATTAACCCCTTCACTCCTGGACTGGTTGTTGCTGTGCTGGAACAAAGTCTTGCATCTTTACATCATGGATTAAAATTCAGGAATCACCCTGGGGATACTTGGGGAGCCACAGTTATAGACTGCCCAAAGCTATCTTTAACATGTGGATCCATTCCCCTCTTGGGAACAAAAAAAAACCACGAATAGCCAAGTTACCCACAGTTCATAAGACCAGTCAAAAGGGCTGTCCGGTGGGAAGGGCACATGGGTCAGGTTGATGCCCATGCCACTTAGCATACCTGGGCTACACCCATAACTTGGGGCTACTGTGTCTGGTTTCTGATCCAGAGGTGTCACTAGCCTGACATCTGCTGTGCATCAGTATGCCAGTATTGTATACATTATGGGTCTCTGGGTCTTTTCATAATTGACACTCTTTTAGACAGGGGGACTCTAAATCTGTGAGAGCCTTTTGAGGCTCCGTCATAAAAATAACTACAGCTCTTTGAGGCTTGGTCACAAAAATAGCCCCAGCTCATTTACCCATATCACAGCTGGATGTCCAAGTAATTCCTGCTTGGACTTACAAAAAAATACCTCCTGCCTTACATTTAAGATCTGCCATCATGTGTCGGTTAGAGGGTATGGCAAGCAATGCATCAGGGACTGCCCTGACCACTCCATCTGTGGCCGGACTGACCTGCCAGCTCTTGAAGTTAGGGCTGTCCTGGCGGGAAAGGCCATCAGCATTACCATGCTCACTTCCCTTCTTGTGCTGGATGGTGAAGTTCCACTCATGTAAGGCAAGACTCAAGAGCAAAAGTTTAGCATTTTCCCCCGACACCCTCTGTAACCAACTCAAAGGATTGTGGTCAGTTATTACCGTGAAGGTTCTGCCATACAAATAAGGCTGTAACTTCTGTAGAGCCCACACTATGGCCAGACACTCCTTCTCAATGGTGTCATATGCCACCTCTCTGGGCAGCAGTTTGTGGTTTAGATATACTACCGGGTGCTCATTGCCCTCCTCCCCCACTTGGCTGAGTACAGCCCCAATGCCAAAGTCTGAGGCATCAGTCTGCACCAGGAACTTTTTTGCATAGTCTGGAGCACCAAGTATAGGAGAGCTGGCTAGTGCAGTCTTTAGTGCCTGAAACGAGACCTCACAGGCAGGAGACCAGACTACCAGCACAGACTGTCGCTTCTGGGTCAAGTCAGTCAGGGGTTTGGCAATGGCGCTATACTGAGGGACAAACTTTCTGTAGTAGCCTGCGCTGCCTAGGAAAGCCATGACTTGCTTCTTGGTTTTGGGAACGGGCCACTGTACTCTAGTTTCCACCTTAGCTGGTTCTGGCTTAAGGTGCCCGCCACCCACACTGTTCCCTAGGTACAATACCTCTGCCATCCTTACTAAGCACTTGGTGGGTTTCAACGTGAGTCTCGCTTCCCTAATCCTGGCTAGCACCGCAGCTACATGCACTAAGTGTGAGTCCCACAAATTACTAAAGACAGCAATGTTGTCCAGGTATGCGCTTGCAAACTCTTGCATACCCTCCAACAAGCGATTGACCAGGCGTTGAAAGGTAGCCGGTGCATTTTTCATCCCGAATGGCATCACTAGCAATTCATAGAGGCCACTTGGGGTAATAAATGCAGACTTCTCTCTAGCCTCCTGGGTCAAATGGATCTGCCATATCCCTTTACTGAGATCCATAGTCATCAGATACCTTCCCCCCGCGAGTTCATCTAACAACTCATCCATGCGGGGCATGAGGTAGGCATCTGACACCGTGCCCACATTGAGCTGCCGGTAGTCCACACAGAACCGGGTGGTTCCATCCTTCTTAGGCACCAGGACTACCGGACAAGCCCAAGGGCACTGGGATGGTACAATTACCCCTAGGGCCAGCATCTCTTCCACCTCCCTCTCTATACTGCCCTTCACCTCTGCTGACAATCTATGTGTGCTTATGCAGAGGTCTCAGATCTCCCTGTTAGCACTGGGTGTTCTGCAATGTGTCTTCCCTGTCTTGTCTGAAAACAGAGCCCTATACTTCTCTCACATAGCCCTGGCATCTGCTCTCTGCCTGACACTCAGCTGAGCCCCTATCTCCACCTGCTCTATGGTTCCTCCCTTCCTAGCCTCCCCCAGGAGATCAGGCAGAGCATTGCTCGCCGGATCCCCCATTGGTGGGCTGCAAATGGCCAGCATCGACGCCACACTCGGTGCTATGTACTCCTTCAGCATGTTGATGTGATAAGGTAGGTGAAAAGAGTTCAATAATAGTGCTCTAATGACCGTGATGGTTATACATCTATGATGCAATGAATGCTTGATTGAAGATGGCTAGGTGCAGGTATAAAGGTGAGTAATGAGGTATATATGGGTGAGCATGAGTGTCTATGCCCAAATATAATGTCCTGGTGAGTGTGGATGATGGAGATATATGAGCCCCACCCCCTCACTACCAATGTGGACTGGGTCTGACAACTGCCTGATAACACCAATAAAATACCCCAAAGTACAATTAAAGTACCAACTCACGTGACCATGCCCTTGTAGCCTTCCAGGGTGCGTGCTTCTGCAGATAGGAAAGGATATGGTAGCCACAGATGCAGATGATGCAGAGCACAGCAAGGTACAGGATACACTGGAACAGCAGCAGTAAAATAAAAGTCCTTTATTATAACTTCATGGTGCAGACAGGGGAGGCTTTTGGCACCCATCCCTGTCTGCACCATGAAGTTATTATAAAGGACTTTTATTTTACTGCTGCTGTTCCAGTGTATCCTGTACCTTGCTGTGCTCTGCATCATCTGCATCTGTTGATGTGATAAGTCTTATTTCTCCCTGTCTCAGCATTTACCTGTACAACATAGTTGCACTCGTTCATCTTTCGAAGTACCGGATACGGTCCCGACCAGGCAGCCATTAATTTGTTCTTCCAAATGGGCTTGAGAACAAGTACCTGCTGTCCTGGGATGAACTCTCTGCTACGGGCATTCTGATCATACCAAGTCTTCTGCTTGGTCTGAGCAGCCCTAAGGTTGTCCTGTGCCAACCCCATGAGCATCTCTAACCGGTCTCTGAGATCTATCACATACTGAAGCACAGAAGCATCAGTAGTGCTAGTCTCCCCTTCCCATCCCTCACGTTATAGGTCCAGAGGTCCCCGTGCCCTGCGACCATATAGCAGCTCAAAGGAAGAGAAGCCTGTAGATTCTTGCGGCCCCACTCGGTACGCAAACAGCAAATGGTGCAGGTGAATCTCCCAGTCTTTTCCCTCTGTCTCGATAAATGCTCGCAGCATCTGCTTCAGGGTACCATTGAACCTCTCACATAGTCCGTTGGTGTGCAGGTGGTATGGGGTCATGCACTGGAGCTTCACCCTGCACGCCTCCCAGAGACACTGGAGCAATTCACTCTTGATCTGCGACCCCTGATCGGTTAGGATCTCACTAGGGAAACCTACCCTAGAAAAAATGGCTAACAGAGCTTTAGCTACTGCCCTAGCATCAATACTGGCAAGCGCTACCACCTCAGGGTACTGGGTGGCAAAATCCACCACCATGAGAATGTAGCACTTCCCTGACCAGCTGTGAACCATGAGGGGTCCCACGAGGTCCATAGCTACCCACTGGAAGGGTTCCCCTATTACCGGTAACGGGTTCAGGGGTGCCTTCACACGGTCACCTGCCTTACCTACTCGCTGGCAGGCATCACAGGATCGGCAGACCTCTGACGCCTCACTGGATGCACCCGGCCAATAGTAACACTGCAACAGCCAGGCGCACGTCCTAGCGACCCCCTGATGCCTTGCTAGTGGAATGGAGTGGGCTACCCGCAACAACTGCTGCCTATACTCACGGGGTACCACTAGCTGTCTCTTCCACATCCATACCTCATCTAACCCGGTGGTCCCTTGCTCTCTATATAGGAGCCCGCGGTGCCACAAGAAGCAATCAGACCCCTTGCTTGGCTTAGACTTGGACGCCCGCAGTCTCATGCCCACCAAGCTAGGATCAGATTGCACCGCATCCCTAAACTGGGCACCTAACTCTGGCCACCCCCAGGTCACATCTGAGTCAGGGGGACAGGGAACAGGTACAGGGAACAGTAAGTCAGTGTCAGAAAGTGACTGAGTCTGGCTTACCTGTCTGGTCCCTGCAGAGACTACTGGAACTGTAGGTCCCAAATGCAGGATGACAGGGGCTGGTTCTGCTGTGATCCTTGCTGACTGGCTCCAGGTTATCACTGCAAAAGGTGCCAGCTCAGTGGTAAAAACACAGGTAACGTGTCCTAGGTCGTTACCCAGCAACACCTCAGCATCTAACCCAGGCAAAACCCCCACCTCCCTCATGCCACGTCCGACACCCCAGTCCAAAATGACCCGGGCAACCTGGAGTGACCGAGGTCCTCCGTCTGGCATGGTCACTTGCATCCCGGTGCCCGGGAGCAAATCCTCTGGCCGCACCATATCAGGGCGAACCAGAGTCATGGTGGCACTGGAGTCTAGCAAGCCGTCCGCCTGCCGGTCTCCGATGGTCACTGTAGACGGACGTTCACAGAGGTACACAATGGGAGGCTTTATAAGGTGAAATTATAATAGGCTTTATTGTGCCTTTTCCTTTTCATCAGGAAAGTATCCAAACACAGGGGGGGAACAAAGCTTCTATCCACTTGGGAGTATTTCTAGTGAACTCCTATGCAATTAATTCACATTTCCGTTAGTTAAGCAATTCTCCCAACCCCAAACACATAGCATGCAATAAGCAGATATAAGCAGTCTTTTAAGAATGAAAGTCTTATCTGTTCCGTGTGGTTTGGAGGGAAAATCTTCACTATCCCTGCTTCAGCTCCCTTGTCTCCAGGGTTGGTCAGCATACAGGTTTAGAAGTTTTCCCTGTGTCTTGAAAGCAGCTCTGCTATATTTTGGCAGAGCTCAAGACAAGTGTGTCTCCAAGTTCAGCTCAGGTGTCGTAGTTTTCCCTGTGTCTTGAAATCAGCTCTGCTGTGCAGAGCTCAAGACCGGTCAGCTCCAAAGGTCAGCTCTCAGTCAGAGCTAAGGAGAGAGTCACTTCCTGTCTCAAAGGCAGGCTTTTTGTAAACAATCTAATCAGGCAGGTGGTGTTTAGTAATTAACTACCACACTGCTAGATTAAAGGCACATTACTGAACAGGGATAAGTCCCCTGTTACAGTCACCTTCCGCAGATGCTTCTGCCGGACATTATTGGGCTGCATCCCGACTGGAGCAACCTGAGCAACCTGTCCCCCGCTCTCCAGAATAATTGTAGAAATAATTGCTTTCACATTTGTGGTTTGTGATAGCCATTTGTCTGACCAACATGTAGCAAATTTTATCTTATTTCTCAAAACATTGGTAGACTTTTAATTAAGAAACATTGTGGGTTGAGGAAAAATAACATTGACCACTGTATGAAAATAGTGCTTACACAGCCATATAATGAAATACACACGCACCTGCAAAAGTCAATGTTTTTTTTCCTCATAAATTTCTGTGTTTTTTTGAAAGTCTGGTTAACTCCCTGTCTGCATCAGAGTTTAAGTACATGTGTATATGTAGATATATATATATATATCTCTCTCATATATATATATATATATATATATATATATATATATATATATATATATATATATATAATGTGTATATGTATATTGTAGTATATGTATATTGTAGTGTGTGTGTGTGTATATATATATATATATATATATATATATATATATATATATATATATATATATATATATATATATATATATATATATATATATATATATATATTACAATATGTCTGTAAAACCAAACTTTAAATGTGTGTGTGTGTATATTACAACTTTTAAGGGCTTATATGTAAAGAGGGATTTTTATATTGGTGTGATTTATTTAAAGGTTTACATAATAGAGGCTTAAATTTTTATGGCCTATTGCATTGACCTGTCTGGTAAATGTGATTTACCATCAAACAAGGTTTTTTTTTAATTTTGAAGGCCTGTAGTGTTAAAACCAATAATATATATATAATGCAGGAGTACACACAACATATTGATGGCAGTAAGTAGGCCTTGTATGAAACCTATTTAAATGGTGATAAACATGAGTGAATTAAGTAATAAACATTTTTTAAGGCCAATACTGTTATAGGCTCACAGTTACTATATTTCACAAACATTAGGCCTGTATTATTAAAATACTGTGTTTTCACAAGGAAGCATGAAATGTATGTTTTCAGAAAATACATCTATACCAGTTTAGATAGTACAAATCATATATATATATATATATATATATATATATATATATATATATATATATATATACACATATATATATATATATATATATATATATATATATATATATATATATATATATATATATATATATGTGACAGAATTATAGACAGCGCCCCTTACCAAACACACCAAAACTGCTGCAACGCTGATATATGTGGTAGGTGTTTGCACCAGGTCGATAATTTAAGTTCAAACAGATCAATATCAATATAAAAATATAAAAAGTGGCAGGGGCCGTATGTATGCCCAAAAAAAAAATGAATATATTATAAAAATGTGTTAAAAAGAAAAAGTGTGCATAAAAATCAAAAAGAAAAATAGAAAAATATGAACAAAAATTGATTCAAATTATATCAAAAAATAGAGGACAAAAGAATAACTGTGCAATTGATATAAATAACTAAAAATATGCAAGGTCCAACCTAACCTAAATTGTGAATTGATTTCAAATCATAACAAATAGTGGACCAAATATATTAATATTCAAAAACCAAAAGATTGAAAAAATGGTAAAGCAATTGTAAATGTTCACAAAAAATACTTAAGTCCTCAGATTGTCCAGGATAAATGAATCACAGAAGTACAGGCTGCTTCTTCTTGGGTTCACCGAACTCCCACAGCACCTATTTAGAAAAAAAAAAGGAAAGAAGCGCCCGATCCTTGTGTAAAATCAGATAAGAATTTTAATACATCACGGACAAGACAAATGCACACTTACAATTTGTCTGATAAAATCAGGCATGTTATGGGACCAGCCCATGCACCAACTGAAGACTCCACGATCGCCTCTGTGTAAACTGAAGTCCTTTGGAGTGCTGGATCTTATGTCTGTATCAGCCTTTGTTCCAGAGAGTTGTCCCAGAGAGTAAGGGAATCAGTACTTTCCTTTGCGGCTGCTTAGTTGTAGCGTGCGGCCGCCATTCACCTCTCTCGTGGAGCACTGGGACCCGGAAGGGACTTCACACACGTCTCTGCGTCTCTGCGTCTTCACGTTGGTAGCTGGGAACTGCTCGACCACCGTAGGTTCACTGCCACATATCCCTACGCGTTTCTTCTGTCCTTGCGGATTTCATCAGGGGATGGATACCACACTGAACTGTCTGGTGTTAAATAATCCCTTCGACCAATGTCTAACGTTTTTACACAGCTGTATTCAGTTCAATGGGCAATGTTTAAGCTGATTTAAATTAATTTAAACCTGGTGCAACGATGTTCATCTACAAATGAGTTAACTAAAAAATAATAATAATCAATTGGCATGTTAACATCTTTAAAACAGATAACAAATACATTAGATTAACATTAGATTCCTGGCTTTTTTATATATAATTGGAATATGTGTTGGTAAATTGTTCCCAATTATAGGGTCGTTTAATAATATTTTCCAATGTTTGTTTAGAATTGTTGTGATACCCCTTGCTGAATTGTTATAAGTCGTAATGAATAATGGTGACTTGAGTCTATCTTTAGACTCAGCCGTTTTCTGTTCTTTCCTATTAGGTTTATTAAGTAAGGTATGACGGTCTAACTAATTTACTAATATTATGTTCCGTTTTATTTGCTTCTAAATTGATTAGGTGAAAAAGGTTATATTATTTAATTTTTAAATATTAGCTTTTGTTGTTAAATATTATTATTATATAATTTGTTTTCAGTATTCAGATATTTATGTTCCAATATATTACATATTAGTCTAATGTATTTGTTATCTGTTTTAAAGATGTTAACATGCCAATTGATTATTATTATTTTTTAGTTAACTCATTTGTAGATGAACATCGTTGCACCAGGTTTAAATTAATTTAAATCAGCTTAAACATTGCCCATTGAACTGAATACAGCTGTGTAAAAACGTTAGACATTGGTCGAAGGGATTATTTAACACCAGACAGTTCAGTGTGGTATCCATCCCCTGATGAAATCCGCAAGGACAGAAGAAACGCGTAGGGATATGTGGCAGTGAACCTACGGTGGTCGAGCAGTTCCCAGCTACCAACGTGAAGACGCAGAGACGCAGAGACGTGTGTGAAGTCCCTTCCGGGTCCCAGTGCTCCACGAGAGAGGTGAATGGCGGCCGCACGCTACAACTAAGCAGCCGCAAAGGAAAGTACTGATTCCCTTACTCTCTGGGACAACTCTCTGGAACAAAGGCTGATACAGACATAAGATCCAGCACTCCAAAGGACTTCAGTTTACACAGAGGCGATCGTGGAGTCTTCAGTTGGTGCATGGGCTGGTCCCATAACATGCCTGATTTTATCAGACAAATTGTAAGTGTGCATTTGTCTTGTCCGTGATGTATTAAAATTCTTATCTGATTTTACACAAGGATCGGGCGCTTCTTTTCTTTTTTTTATATATATATATATATATATATATATATATATATATATATATATACACACTGTGTGTGTACATATATCCATACATACTACATATATATTAGTATACATTCACAGATGTTCTTGAAACAAGAACACATAAATGATTAAAGGACAACATTACAATGGGCAAGCAAGTTGAAGGTAAGTAATATTTTACACGTAATCCTGCTGTACACGGACAAGAAAGATGTTTGCAGTTAAATAGATGTGTGTTTTTAATTGCATGTGAATAATATGCACATGCAATGATTACATCAAGTAACACACCCAAATACAATGTTTTGCAGGTAAGTAAATGGCAGCTTCTCTAAACATAGCAAGTGGCTCCTGGTGGACCATTACTGAACAGATGATTAATACATCAATATTAATAACACTATTCATTAATTAGGACTGTTAACATTTCCAAAACTTCACGTGTACAAGAACATACTTGAAAGTTTGGAAACAACACGGTCTTCAGCATACATACAATATTAATTAGATAATCTGAAGTCAACAAAACAAGGCCAAAGACATATTTAGTGAATTATAACATTTTTTTTTTCCTTTTGAGAGCGAGTAACAGGCCTGCTTGTTGTCTCTTGTATTTTCCTTTTTCGTTTTGCAACAACTTTAGCAACAACAGAGCCACTTTGAGTGGCCTCTGGCACTTCACGGGCAGGGCTTGTGGCCAGTGACTCACCTACAGGGCTTGTGGGCAGTGACTGTTCACCGACAGGGCTTTTGGGCAGTGACTGTTCACCGACAGGGCTTGTGGCCAGTGACTCACCTACAGGGCTTGTGGGCAGTGACTGTTCACCGACAGGGCTTTTGGGCAGTGACTGTTCACCGACAGGGCTTGTGGGTAGTGACACATGTGAGCAAGTTGGTACACCGTGCACAACACATGGTTTGTCCGTTTCATCTTTCCTGGTCAGTAGTAACTGCTTGTGCTGTTTTGTTTTTGTCGCCTCCTTTGTAGGTGTCAGCTCCTGATTTTCTACAGATGGCAGCGGTAGGATGTCGTCAGGAACCTGCACAGAAATGTCTGCTACTTGACCGGTAACATTCGGACCTGGGGAATGAAGATCAGATGCATGTGGTGAAAAATTACCAGCATGTAAAGATCCTGCCTGTGAGGTGTTGAAGTTGAAATTGGGTACAGTAGTCATTCTCAAGTAATTAGCTTGTGTTTGCTGCACAACCATTGCTTCTAATGAAGTGTTTATTTTTTGCATCTGTTTAGGCACTTCAATGAAGACTCTGTGGAGATGTGCCAATTGTGATATCGTTTGTTCCTGCAGTGAAATCATCCTTTCGAACACTGTCATCAGATGAGAATGGCGACGATTTTCAGCTTCCACAA
Organism: Ascaphus truei; assembly: GCF_040206685.1. Taxonomy (NCBI): domain Eukaryota; kingdom Metazoa; phylum Chordata; class Amphibia; order Anura; family Ascaphidae; genus Ascaphus; species Ascaphus truei. The sequence goes on from NC_134486.1 coordinate 101,942,168, forward strand.
TTTTTCCCTCTGAAGCTACTATTGCATCGTATGTGTTACTTGATGGACGAATTGGCTGTGTAACTCTTTCAATGGGAACCTCGTCATGGTCACTTGATTGTATTTCTGTGTCTATGGCGGTGGCATAATCATCATCATCATCATCATCATCATCATCATCATCATCATCATCATCATCATCATCATCATCATCATCATCATCATCATCATCATCATCATCATCATCATGTGCTATAAATAAATGTACACATTATGAAATGGCATGTTAATCTCTGCTGTTTTACTATGTAATTCTACTGTGTGATAAGTAACACCTAACATGTTTCCATACGTTTAATAACGTCACATTAAAAACTACCTTGACTTACGAATACTGTTTGTACTCAGTATGAAATAAGAATGAATGAAAAGTTGCTCAAAACTCTCAACTCCTACATGATACTTAACTTCACAAACACAATACATGTTGTGTTTAAAAACTTCATTTTCACTGACACTAAGTAATCCTATTTAAAGAACATGTGCAAAACAAATAATGAACATGACAACATAACATTTAGAAGTGAACATATTATATGTCCACCACCTCATACACTTACCTTCCAGGTGTGTTGAGCTGCATGACCCAGGTGAAGACACTTGTTCCGCCTCAGGTGACACATGTCCTCCAGGGGCAACTATATAACAATAACATAAGTTGTAAATTTACATGTGTAAATATTGAACATACAGTTATTGTATGTTCTGTATTTATGACTAACTAACAGCATCATTTCCTTAACCGAAAATGTGTGTGTGAAAGTGAACATAAATAGTTGTACTAACAATCTACATGGCTGTGTACTTAGAACTTTTGAGTTCAGTCACATACAACATACTATGTTTCTGCAGTAATGCGTTAGGATAAAATGATTACATTTGTACATACAAATCATATATTGTGTAGTCATATCAGTATAATAATGTACATAACTATCATGAGATGAACATTCACAAGGGTTATCATGAAGGTGGTCATATTGCAAAAATAATCTTTTTTGTTAGAGGATATGTGTGGTACATTAATAGAAGCTGTGGCACGGCTGAATGTGGCTGCCACTGACCAGCACAACACATGCAGTGTGTGATAATGTGGTGTTGATATCAGTTAAACTATAGATGTGAGTGAACGAATGTGTGACGTACGGTTTCATAACTAATGACTTTTTGGGGGATTTAGTACCTAGACTTAACCTTTCACATGAGTGTGATTACCTTCAGTTTTGCTATTCAGGTTGTAAGAACGGTATTCCCTCCCCCAAAAACCCTAATCAGCCAGACCTTTCAATTACTTCAAGCAGGTGAAAATGGTGTCACCAAAGTTCACCGTAAGATGACCCTGTAATTTGTGTGTGTGCTGAACCCCACCCCCTCTGTTGACGTGTATGCTGTGATTACATATTCATTGCAGCTGCTTTAACACAATGGTAGAGGAGCTAAATAGTCGTGTGAAGTGTTCAAGTTATGAACACAATGACATAACATATGCTACGTGTGCCTCATTATGCTGTCTGTATATGACATAAAGCAAAAATGGACCTTTTAATAAACAAGTAGACATTTGTTTGTGCTAGTGATGTTTGTAGGCCGTTGCATGCAATATATTCGATGCATGATTAGAATAGGCAGTAATGTCGTGTTTGTAGGAGTAAAATAAATAATATACACATTAATATTATACATATTTATGTTCTGTACCAGTAGCTAGTAATAATTTCTCATTAGCATGTGTTACACATGTGTGCTACCCTGTTGTTCCCCATCTTCGCCCACCATCAATTGCTTCCACTGCAGCAATGCATTTTGGGAATTCACATGTAAATGACCACGCAATGGCACGTGGTATATTAGTTACTGCTTTTAGTAGGACTACAACATATATGTCTATTTTGAGAGATATATATATATATATATATATATATATATATATATATATATAGAGAGAGAGAGAAACAGACATATACATATATAGATGTAGGTATGCTTATATTGGGAAGACACTATAAAAAGCAGCGGAAATGTTTAAAAGAACTGTAAGCAACGACACGCCTAGTACAGTAATATTTCTCACCTGGTGGAAATTGTGAGGGATAAATTCCGATGTCCCTGTCACCGGGCAAACCCTCCACGACGACGGGAAGTAATTATCCCCGAAGCAGCTCCTCCAATGGAGTTAATATCAGACGCTGTGGTGGCGGGCCACCTCCAGTGCCAGTAGCATGCACGCGTTGGTCTTGTATTTTCTGTTTTAATTTTGACCTAATATCGTCAAATCTCTTGCGACAATTCCGCTTGTCCCTGACACGATTCCCACACGCATTGACACCAATTACTATTGTGTCCCACATTTCTTTTTTGCTTGATGAACTTGTCCGCCCTTGAAAAACATACAAAATATATGACGTTAATTAATACAACCACCAGTTTCCTACACTGCTAGCTGTTCCAAGAGAAAGCAAACATGCTGTTTTAGGTGTAATATGTGAAGCACATGAGCATTCACTACTAAACCTATACATGTAAGCAAGGTTGCATTAATATTGTATGCAGTTATCGCAAATTGTACGCCTGAGTTTTGTTGTCCTTGTAACGCATGATAAAAAGCTGTGTTTCCACACTAATTAACATAGAAAGATATTCTGTACCCATATTTGCATATTAACAAAACTCACATGACCTAGGATCACATGTATTTGAAGAATAAATGGAAAGGTACACTTACCTACTAAATGTCCATAGAGACTGTCATAGTGCTCCAGAATCCCAGTGACAAGAGCCCTATTTTCTTGGTCATTGAAGCGAGGATTATGTGGCTTCTCCACACGTCTCTTCCGAGCACGTTTAGGCTCAGAGCTTGCCTGGTGCTGACTGGACTCTCCTTCTTCCAATGGAAGAGACTCCAAAAGCTGCCCACCAGCAAGCACGCCACCACCAGACACCCCATCAGCAACTGAGCCACCAATAGCACTCCCACTCCCAGCAACAGCACTCGCACTCCCAGCAACAGCACTCCCACTCCCAGCAACAGCACTCCCACTCCCAGCAACAGCACTCCCACTCCCAGCAACAGCACTCCCACTCCCAGCACTCCCACTCCGACCAACAGCACTCCCACTCCCAGCAACAACACTCCCACTCTCAGCAACAGCACTCGCACTCCTAGCAACAGCACTCGCCTGAACAGTACGTTCACTCTGACGCGTACTCGCACGAGTAGCACTACCACTCCCACCAGCATCACTCTTCCCACGCTTTCCGGGCATACTTACAGCACTCACAAAAAACAGAAAAGAAATGTACAGCCAATCACACGAAACACTTCCACATATAAAACAAGACAAAGATGTAAACAAAACAACAAAGGACAAAGCTCTCACAATACACAACAAGTCTCTCAGTCAATATGCAAATATTAAATCGCCCAGCTCTGTGCGTCTCTCTCTCTCTCACTCCCAACAACACAGAGAATGATTAACAGTACACGTTGCCTTTAAATATGGCGCGCTATCCAATACATGCTTGCTTCGCCTGATTCAGCAAGATTTGTGATTGGGCAACCTAACAGCACCCCGCCACGCACGCCGATACACCTGTGTGTGATCGGCAAATCATCGTGAGAGTGGGCGGATTTGTTTTCGGCTTGATTTTGAATGTATTCGGCACTTACTGCATACGGAGAGGGAAAATCGCCAATAACATGACTAATCGGTAAGCTTGCCGATTTCACATATTCGTCGCTTACTGCATGAGGCCCTATGTCTTTAGTGTCAGGACTGCACGTCCAGCTCCTGCATTCTCTCACTCACCCACGCCGGTCAAACCGCGCGGTCGCCTCCACCGCCCCTCTGGCAGCCTCCTTCCTGGCAGCTTGTCATCCCCGCCTCCCAGAGGCGTGCGGCAGCTCCCATCCTCACATGCGCATCAGCGCGCCGTACTCCTGTCACACGCATGCGCGGCACGCATGCACATCTCTTAAAGAGACAAGCACCACGAGGAATGCCTGGACTAATCTCAAGGGGGCTACACCTGAGTTGCATTCTGCATCAGCCTATCACAGGTCTACTTACATCTAACACCCCTTCCTGTTCTTCCTGATTGGATCCCTTCGGTATATATGCTTCAGTCACCCTCTGGTCGTCGCTGAGCATAGACCTTCTATGCACCTGCTCACTTGCAGCCTGAGTACCTTGTCTCGTGTACCTGTTTGGACCCTGCTTGTACCTAACCTGTCTCTTCTTGTTCCCCTGAACCTTGGCTTGGCTAAATGGACTTTTGCACTCTCCTATCCTCGACTACGGCTTACGGATCTCGACTACTCTACGCTCTCTATCCCGGACCATAGGCAAGTACCCGTTACCTCTCCACTCTCCTACCCTGACCCTGCTACGTTCACAAATCTGCAATCCGCACCCACCCCCGTGGCTTAGGGCGGTGGTTATATATATTCCCCACCTCGGCCCCGCGGTTCAGTCCAGGTTGCAGTGAGCATCCGTGACACTATGTAACTATATAACGATAAGTGGATTAGTGTATATACAGTATATGAGAGATTAAGGCACAAAACGCAGTGCTCAGTTTGTTGATAGACAACTTTGCATTACCTAAATAAATTGATTTATCACTGCACTATTCCCTGTGATCTATTGGCATTACTTGTTAGCACTTTTGCCCCTTTGTCATATTTTCCATTTGTATATTGTCCTGTGTTGGGGGGAATGTGTGTTTGTTTTTGTGTTGTGTTATATTTTCGGCACATTTTTCTGATTTAATGTGGGATTGTATTTCATGTATTTTCTATATGTAAATTAAATAGGATATTTTATGACACCTGTGTCTGTTGCATTGTTGCATATCTTTTTGATTTTGTATTTTTTTTTTTTATATTTATTAGCAGGATTTATGTTGCAGACTCATTTTACCATATTGTGATAAGGAATTAATTGGTCCTTCCTTTTTTTTGTTTTTGTTTTCTGATAATGTTCTGATCGGAGTCTTGCACCTCAGTTTTGTTCTTTATGAGCAGAATTTGTTTTGGAGGACTAGAAGCGGGAATTGTCTCTTTTTTCCCCATTATATTATCAGTGATGATAGAAGCATTACATATATCACTGCATGACCTAATGGCACAGATGGCATATGTAATTACACAATCTCAACCACTAAAAGAATCTACTAATAATCTATGATGGAATACTGGCAGATTATATTCTCTTGTGTTCAATCTATTTGGTAGTTGTTAACCACTACCAAATAGATTGAGCACATATGGTAAGAACAAAGTCATATGACTAAATATTTTGGTGTGTTGTCAAATGTTTCTGGCAAGTTACAATTGAAGCAGAATTTGCAACAGCCAGTATTCCATCATAGATTATTAGTGATCTTTGTTTGTGGTTCAGATTGAGTGATTACATCTGCCATCTCTGTCATTACTGTAGGTCATGTAGTGACATAAGTGATGCTACCATCATCACTGATAATATAACGAGGAAAAAATATCATGCAGTTATTTTTGACATGTTCCTCATTTTGAATACCTGATTGCTACCATTTAAATTAAAACAAAAGTATGTGCATTTTTAATTTACAACTAGTACCAGTAAATACAAATCTAAATATTAATTATTAGTGTAATACTATTTATATTACCTATTCTGTCAAAAATATTTATAATAAAACCTTCTCAGCTAACACTATTAATTTTTACGTATATTGATTTTGTGGCTCATAGAAATATTCTTTTATTACATACAATTTACTGTACATCTATGTGCTAAAGATTAAACAAACAATGATTTCAAATACAAGAACAATATTTTTTTAATTAAAAAAAAAAAAAAGCATTAAATGCTCAGGAGAAAAAGATACTACTAGCATTACCGTATACAGATTAAATTTATATCGACTTCTAGGGGTGATTGCTGCTTTAGAGATCCCTATGGCCCATTGATATGAATAGTAGATCCAAGTGAATGGGTCATTATGTGTTTTAGCTTTTAGCACTGTTTAGTAAATCTGGACATGAGTTTTTATGATGAAGCAGTGCACTGCTGTACTAATCACTTACATTGATTTGAATGTTGGCCACTAGGTGGCAGCATCTTCATACTATTTACAGAGGAGCAGCATATAGTGCAAATAAGATATGTGAATAACAGATTCAAACTAAATACAGTATAGCAAAATGCCATAGGGGGATCCAATAAGCTCAAAAAGGGGAATCAGAGCTTGACTTAACATGTGCACAGGATAAATTCAGGGTGCACAAGTCAACGGTGCTGCATAAAAAAAGGAAAGAAAACACACAATAGTGCAATCCTATACCAATGCTTGGTGGTAGGGGTGAGGGGGCAAGTAATATATAGACACTCTTCAGACGTGGCACACTCACAATGTCAATGGGGACTATGGATGTTGTACACCCCGAGCAGGGTTAAAAGATATCCCAGTGCAGTCAGTGTACCGCCTCAGATGCAGAGTAATACGCAGCTTCACAGGGATTCTCACATATGCCCCACAGGAAGAAATAGATGAAGATGAAATAGTGTAGGAAAATAACATATACAGTTAGGTCCAGAAATAATTGGACACTGACACAATTTTCATCATTTTGGCTCTGTACGCCACCACAATGGATTTGAAATGAAATAGTCGAGATTCAATAGAAGTGCAGACTTTCTGCTTTAATTCAAGGGGTTGAACAAAAATATATTATGAAAAGTTTAGGTATTGCAACCATTTTCATGCACAGTCCCCTTATTTCAGGGGCTCAAATGTAATTGGACAAATTAACACAATCATAAATCAAATGTTCATTTTTAATACTTTGTCGAGAATCCTTTGGAGGCAATCACTGCTTGAAGTCTGGAACGCATGGACATCACCAAACGCTGGGTTTCCTCCTTTGTGATGCTTTGCCAGGCCTTTACTGCAGCTGTCTTCAGTTGTTGTTTTTTCGTGGGTCTTTCTGCCTTAAGTTTTGTCTTCAGCAAGGGAAATGCATGCTCGATCGGGTTGAGATCAGGTGATTGACTCGGCCATTGCAGAATATTCCACTTCTTTGCCTTAAAAAACTCCTGGGTTGCTTTCGCAGTATGTTTTGGGTCATTGTCCATCTGTAAAGTGAAGCGCCGTCCAATCAACTTCGCTGAATTTGGCTGAATCTGAGCAGACAATATATCTCTATACACGTCAGAATTCATCCGGCTGCTTCTGTCTTCTGTCACATCCTCAATAAACACTAGTGACCCAGTGCCATTGTAAGCCATGCATGCCCATGTCATCACACTGCCTCCACCGTGTTTTACAGATGATGTGGTATGCTTCGGATAATGAGTAATTCCAAGCCTTCTCCATACTTTTTTCTTCCCATAATTCTGGTACAGGTTGATCTTAGTTTCATCTGTCCAAAAATGCTGTTCCAGAACTGGTCTGGCTTTTTTAGATATTGTTTTGCAAAGTTTAATCTGGTCTTTCTATTCTTTATGCTTATGAATGGTTTGCACCTTGTGGTGAACCCTCTGTATTTGCTCCCGTGAAGTCTTCTCTTTAAGGTAGACTTGGATAATGATATGCCTACCTCCTGGAGAGTGTTCTTCACTTGGCTGGATGTTGTGAAGGGGTTTTCCTTTACCATGGAAAGGATACTACGATCATCCAGCACAGTTGTCTTCCATGGATGTCCAGGCCTTTTTGTGTTGCAGAGCTCACCAGTGCATTCTTTTTTTCTCGGAATGTACTAAACTGTTGATTTGGCCACTCCTAATGTTCCTGCTATCTCTCTGATGGATTTTCTTTTTTTTTTTGGAGTCTAAGGATGCCCTGTTTCACTTGAATCTAGAGCTCCTTTGACCGCATGTTGTGGGTTCACAGCAACAGCTTCTAAATGCGAATGCCACACCTGGAATCAACTCCAGACCATTTACCTGCTTAATTTATGATGAAATAATGAAGGAATAGCCCACACCTGTCTATGAAACAGCTTTTGAGTCAATTGTCCAATTACTTTTGGTCCCTCGAAAAAGAGGGGACTACATATTAAAGAGATGTAATTCCTAAACCCTTTCTCCAATTTGGATGTGAATACCCTCAAATTAAAGCTGATAGACTGCACTGTAAGCCAATATTCATAACTTAACTGTAACTTTAATTTATTTTGGTACACAGCCGAAATAACAAAACTTGTATCAGTGTCCAATTATTTCCGGACCTAACTGAATTGGACATACTGTACACTTGTAATGGTTAGGTGATAACAACTCACATTCTAACCCACGTAACGGGTATTGTACGATGAGGCTGTTGGCTGGGTGTGCCGGTGGTTGCACTCGTGTCCCGCAGTTGAAGGATACCTCACGCGGAGGCTTGGTGCGCCTCCTGTCTCCGCGATCCCGGAACTTCTCCCACTTCCGCATTCCACCGTGCGTTCCAGTCAGCGTCACCATGTGATGACATCAGACCTCTGGATTACGCTGCTAGCTGCCCAAATTAAACTCTACACACTTTGCAAACCTTGCTTCGTCAGAAGTTGATTTGACAGACGACATTGGGTCACTAATGAATGTCCTTTTATCCAATTAAAGCTATGTATTGTGGACGAGTCCCTGAGAAGGGGGCAATGGCTACTCTATACCATTAACAAGTGGGCAGTCCTACTACAATCACAACAATGTACTTATATACACTGGCGACACACTTTATCCGAGCTTGGCTAGTCCCACGAATTCGGGTATACCCGGGTGTATTGAGGTTTGTGACTGTTTTCTGCCCGAGTGCATTGAGTTATTTTCCAAGCAGGGATTGAAGCATTTTATTCCCGCTGGCTGCAATACTGCACAGTATATATATATAAACTGCATTACAATTCATGAATTTATGCCATCTGGTAGACACGCAAAGCATTGCAGCCTATTAAATCCTAATCATTATCATTTAACAGATCAGCCGCCCATCAGCCAGGCATGAACCCAGGCTGGGAAGGCAAATGCAACGGGGCTTGTCAGAGGTGAGGAGCGGCGCATTCCAGGTATCTGCCAGGTACATACCGGGTATTTGCTCGAATAAAGTGTGTCGGTGCAGTACAGTCAATTTTAATCAACACATAGATAAAAACAACGCTAATCTAAAATAATGATTTTATGTCCCCCATGGAACTAGAAGAGACAATAAAATAGAGTATTACAGTAGTTGTGACAACAGAGCATGAAATGAAAACACTAATAAAAATGTGAGGACCACATATACATATTTTGTGTGCCCACATGCATATCAGCAAACAATGTATATTTGCCTAAGCAGATGGTATAATACATAGAGAGAGAGAGGGAATCTGAAAGATGATAATCGTCTAATTCGTAGCTAAAATAGTATTCTATATATTGATAAAAACTATTTTATTGACTTTGAGAATGAGCAGTTTGAGGCCTTATGGGATAAAATCCTAGATAACTGATCATTTGAATTAATGCGTCTGATTGCAGCGCATCATAGGAAAAGTCTGGGCACTATAGATGAGGAAGTGAAACATATAGAGAGCACTATTGCATCTTTAAGCCATACAGTTTCTTTAAAAAAGACTGATGGCAATTTACAGGAAGTTCTAGATAAACTTGAGGTAGAAATCCTTGAAGTTAAAAAGAAAAAGTTTGATAGAGATGAACAGGACTATGAAAAGGGAAATGATAGAAATTGGAATAAGAAAGAGGACATTGGGAAAGTAACTAGGAGACGGGATCTATCCAGAGGCTATGAACGATAACAAGAAGAAAGGGTAGTTATCCCAAAAAAGCCAGAATATCAGGCACCATACCCCCTGTATGCCCAACAAAGGACATATAGTAAACCTTTAGAGAGGCACCAACAGAAGGGCCATTACTATAGGAAAGAAGAGTATAGGGGACATCACTATCGTGATTGCGATCATGTTCCCAGAGATTTTGGGAGATACTCATCCTATAGAAAACCCTGGAGAAGGGATAGATCTAGCATGGACAGTAGACATTTTCGACCCAATTTTTTATCATACTGTATTAAAGGGACAGAGCAAGAGAGAGAATTTGAGAGGAAAAATGAGAGAGGGAAATATCCAATTAAAGAGGCACCATGGAGCAACTCATCGATGTAAATCCATAGCTCCAAGAACATGGACAAAGGTACAAAAGATAGTACGTCCAGAACCTCTTTTTTAGAGAGAGACTCCCAGTATCACAAATGGGAGGATCTGAACAACTTCTCAGTATTGAAGGACTGGGATCAAGGAAACCAAACTCCAAGGCCTTCAAAAAAATGAGGCATAGAGGAAAGCGGGGATGAGGGAGACAACAGGTCAAAAAAACACACTCATTAAAAAGCATATTCAATATTAGTAAGAAAAAGTCCTAACACCGGCACAGAATATGGTCTTATCAAAGGGTCTCAATTTCGCCCCCACAACTGGCCCAAGCTGTTACACCGGTGCTGCCCGCAGACCAGACCCATCCCTTCTACTGAGGTGAGGAACGTATATGGGCACGCACCCGCAGCAAAAGGAGCGTGTCTGGAGTGTGGTGTTTTAGGCGTTGCCAGGCCAGGTGATGTTAGCTAGCAATACTCGCTGGTACCGGTGAAGAAGTGCCGTCGTGGTTGCCGTTTAGCCAAGGTCAGGGATTGGAGAATTCCGGAAGGTCGTTGTCCAAGCAGGGGTCGAGAGCCAGAGATAGACGTCCGCCAAGCCAAGTCGTACCCTGAGAGAATAAGAGAGAGAATGCCAGAGTAGTAATCCTAGTGGAAACTATGTCGAGCAATGAGTGAGTGACAGGACAGGCAATATAAAGTGCGGCTGACCAATCAGAAGTGGAGGCAGACCTGGAGGAGTGCATGAAGCCATCCTGGATAGGTCCGCTTGATTGGCAGGCAGGTGAATACTTTTATTTTGGCAGGAGGTCCTGTTCGACTGCTGGGGGCGTGGTCTCACTGCTAGAGCAGTGAATACATTATCTTCACCTGGCGCGCGCTGTTCACGTGCGTGCCCAGGACACACGGCTGCCGCATGGAAGAGGGAAGACCCAGGAGGGAAGACAGAGCACCGGGGACGGCGGGAAACCTCCAGGGCAGCAGGAGGTAAGCGGCGCCAGCGAGGGTCACTCACCACGGAAGCAGTGGAAGGCAGAGAAGGTGAGGAGGGGCCGGGCCGCGGGCGCCGCGATCTCCAAATCCTTACACAAGCGGATTGGAATTATTCATTGATGCTAATAAATATTTGAGAAAACTTACATTAAAACGCTTCTTTTTACAAAATAATTTGAGCACTATGGAACCATCTCAGGCTAACACATTATCTATCACTACAGACTACATTAACATGGTTGATATGAGGGAAGTTGGAACATTCCATAGTCTTGTCCTCAAGGATTTTGATAATATTACGAAAGATGACAAAAACCCTTTTTTCAACAATATGACTCCAGAGGAGAAACAGGCGTTAAAACAATTAGAAGAAGATAGTGAAATAACGATTAAACAAGCCGATAAGGGTGGCGGTATAGTCGTTAGGGATACTTGTTATTTTAGGGAAGAGGCAAGTAGAATTCTGGATGACACTAACACTTATATTAAGTTGAATAAGAATCCAAATGAGGACTTTATGAAAAATTTGTTTACATTATTATCAGTAGTTAGATCGAATGGGATACTTTCAGAAGATGAATTTAGTTATCTTTGGAGGAGTAAGTCGATCACTCCGGTTTTTTACTTCCTCCCAAAGATTCACAAGAGCATTAAATAACCACCGGGTAGACCTATAATATCCGGTATAGGCTCATTGACTGAAAATCTGTCTGAGTATATAGATGTTTTCCCCCGTAAATATGTAATAGGCACACAGCCTAATTACAAGATACTATGCACATACTGGACATCTTGAATAAAGTAGAATGGGAAGAGGTTTCTATTCTGGTTACTATCGATGTAACATCCCTCTATACTTCCATAAATCATGAACAAGGGTGTTTGGCTGTGAAGAAAATTTTAGAGCAGGATTGTACTATTCCAGAAAAACAGGCTGTGTTCCTACTAGAAAGCATCCAATTTATCTTGGAGCACAACTTTTTCTGGTTCAATGGAGATTACTTCTTGCAATGCTGTGGCACTGCGATGGGTTCCAGGTTCGCACCAAGCTATGCAAATATTTTTATGGGGGTCTGGAAAACTGAATTTATTTGGTCCCAGAACCCGTTTGGTGCGAACCTGGTCCTCTGGAAGAGGTTTATAGATAACATCCTCCTCATTTTGAAGGGAGATGCCACCACTTTGGAAATGTTCTTAAAGTATCTCAACACCAACCCTTTGAACTTAAAATTCACTAGTACGTAGAGTCCGCTAGAAGTAGAATTTTTAGATTCATGTATTTATATTGAGGATAATAAAATGAATACGAGAACTTTCTTCAAGGGCATAGATGCCAATAATGACATTCTCAAATCCAGCTGTCACCACCCAGGCTGGATTGATAACATCCCTTTTGGACAGATGAAACAAATAAAAATAAATTATACAGTGGATAATGTGTATCATAATCAGGTTGATATATTGGAGTCAAGATTCCCAGAGAGGAATTATGACCCTTCAGTGATTAGTGAGGCCAGGAGGAGAACTAATGAAATTAAAAGAGAAGAACTTCTGGTTCCTAAGATGGATAAGAATTCCATTAGCTCGCTAGATTTCCAGACAGCTTTCATCACTAGATACAATAGGAAAGCAAAAGAGATAAAAAAAAGATCATTGCTAGGAACTGGCACATGCTGAGGGATGATCCTATTTTAGGCCAGTCAACTGGTGAAAGACCGAAGGTCATTTTTAAGATGGCGGCCAATTTTAAACAAAAACTTGCACCAAGTGTTTTCAGTTCTAAACCAGCTGAGGAAGGTTGGCTTAAGAATCCTGATGGTTTCTTTAAATGCATTATGTGCAAGGCCTGTTCACTTGAATGATTTTAAATCAAATAAGACTGGAGAATGTTTTAAAGTTAAACAATATATTAATTGCAAAACCACCCACCTTGTCTACATGTTGGAGTGCCAATGTGGCCTCCAATATGTGGGCAAAACTAATAGACCACTAACAATCCGGATATTAGAATATATTGGGAATATCAGATCAACTGACCACCCATAGTGTACCCAAATATTTTTCCAAGTGTCATAATGCCGATCCAAGGGGACTTAAATATAGGGCTATCGAGCATTTTGAGCGAATTTGGACGGGCGGCGATAGAGACAAGAAACTTATAAAACGTGAAAGCTACTGGATTTTCAAGCTAAAAACATTAATACCAGATGGCTTAAATATTGATATACTGTCCCGTCTAAGCTCATTCTAAAGCTTGCCGGAGCTGGCTGGGATCGTAGCGGGCTAGCCGCGGGTCCGTTCTCCGTTTAAAAATGGAGTTTCCCGCTCGGCGGCTGCTTCAATAGATAAGCGCTAATGGCGCTTACTATTTAAAGCGCCCGAGGCGCGGGAAAACCGTCCGAAATCGGCCCCGTTTCAGCCAGACAGCCCGCGCGCCGCCCGCGCTATTTTAAAACTGCTGTAGCGGCCGCATTAGAGTCAGCCCGGCTGCCACTGTAAATATCGCTGCGTTCCTTTGATCCCATGTTTCGTAAATACATTTTTCACCCTCCACATCCCCCTTATATTGTATCACTCATTTATACACTTTTTCATTGATTTTAATGATAGTTGTTAAATTTTTATCTATATATAGAATACGATTTTAGCTACGAATTAGATGATTATCATCTATCAGATTCCCTCTCTCTATATATGTATTATACCATCTGCTTAGGCAAATATACATTGTTTGCTGATATGCATGTGGGCACACAAAGTATGTATATGTGGTCCTCACATTTTTATTAGTGTTTTCATTTCATGCTGTGTTGTTTCAACTAATACTCTGTTTTATTGTCTCGTCTAGTTCCATGGGAGACATAAAATCATTATTTTAGATTAGCGTTGTTTTTATATGTGTTGATTAAAATTGACTGTATTTTAGTACATTGTTGTTATTGTAGTAGGACTGCCCACTTGTTATTGGTATAGTATAGCCACTGCCCCTTCTCAGTGGCTCGTCTACAATACATAGCTACGATTGCATGAAAGGACATTCATTAATGACCCAATGTCGTATGTCAAATCAACTTCTGACGAAGCAAGGTTTACGAAACGTGTAGAGTTGAATTTGGGCAGCTGACATCGTGATCCAGAGGTCTGACGTCATTATGCGGTGGTGCTGACTGGAACGCACGGTGGAACGCTGAAGTGGAAGAAGTTCCGGGATCGCGGAGACTGGAGGCGCACCAAGCCTCCGTGTGAGTTCTCCTTCAACTGCGGGACACGAGTGCAACCACCGGCACACCCAGCCAACAGCCTCATCGTACAATACCCAATATGTGGGTTAGAATGTAAGTTGTTATCACCTAATCATTACAAGTGTATGTCCAATAAATGTTATTTTACTACACTATTTCGTCTTCATCTCTTTCTTCTTGTGGAGCATATGTGAGAATCCCGGTGAAGCTGCACATTACTCTGCATCTGAGGCGGTACACTGACTGCACTGGGATATTTTTTAACCCTGCTCGGGGTGTACAACATCCATAGTCCCCATTGACATTGTGAGTGTACATCTTCTGAAAAGTGTCTATTTATTACTTTCCCCCTCACCCCTACCACCAAGCATTGGTATAGGATTGCACTATTGTGTGATTTCTTCTCTTTTTTATGCATCACCATTGACTTGTGCTCCCTGAATTTATTCTGTGCAACTACTGTCAAGAACCAAGGAGTGAGGTTCATTCTTTGGGTTGAGACATTTGTCATCTGGCTACATTTAAGTATTTGATTTATTATCATCATATTGGGGTGTGCACCATACATTCATTTATTGACATATTTTCCACTGTTTGAGCGCCGGGTGATTCTTTACACTTGATTTAGCATTAACTGCCATTCAGGTCAATGGCAGTTAATGCCAGATCAACTTTTGATACCCCTTATCTGAGTTTAGTGAATCCGGAAGCATGTCGCTAATTTACATTAGAGCACACAATAAGTACATTTCAATAACCATCCAGATTAGGTACAGTCTGTGCCATCTATGAGAGGAGTGGGTGTCTTATAGGTTGTGGGGATGCATATGAGGGGGGAGGGGTGGATATGAGGGGTATATACGAGGGGAGGGGCTATATACAAGTGGGGTGTATATTAGGGATGGGAGTGTATATGATGGGTGTGGAGTGTAATAGACGTATGTTTACCTGTTTTCACCTATGAAATATTGGAGGGTATGAATTTGTATACAGTATAAATATTTAATAACAAAATACTTAAGACTATAGTCTAGATCAGCGGTGCGCAAAGTGGGGGGCACGCCCCCCAGAGGGGCGCTGGATTTTTTTTTGGGTGCAGGTGGTTGCAGAATGCTCGCGCTCTTCCCCGAGGCATTTAAATTAAATGCCGGGGGATCGCGTGAGGCCTCTGCAACTCACTTAATGGGATTCTGAAGTGTTGTTGCGATGTGTCGCCGTGGCAACGTGGCGTCAAATGATGTCGCGGTGTCATGCGAAGTGACATTGCACTTCTGTCTCCATGGCAATGGGGTGATCTGACGCCACCAAAGAAGGTTAGGGGGGCACGAGAGCGAGGGGAAGCAGACAGGGGGGCCTAGCTCCAAAAGTTTGCGCTCACCTGATCTAGATTAGACATCCACATTCATGAAACAGCACTAAAGGTTGTGTGTATGCATTAAACATTTTCCTTAGTACCTGTTAGTGAATGAGGGTTAAATTAAAAAGAAAGGTATTTACAGGAACATAAAATGTCTATGTATATTTTCCTTACTCACACTGTATTTGCATTACCCTGTCAAACTGTGATAATCCTCTTATTTCTGAGTGAGCTTTATGTACAAAAGTGCCACAAATAAAGAAAATTGGTCTGGGCAAAAATACAGTACAGTATGTACACCTGGATTGAAGAATGGTTGAAGGACAGACAACAGAGAGTTGTCGTAAATGGAATCATTTCAGGTTGGGCTAAAGTTGTACCTTAAGGTTTGGTAATGGGGCCACTGATTTTTTACTTGTTTATTAATGATCTTGAGATTGGTATAGAGAGAAAAGTCTACATCTTTGCTGATGATGATAAATGATGTAAGGTAGTAGAATCAGAGTAGGATGTATATTCTCTAAGAAGGGCTTGATAAACTGTAAACTTGAGCAGGTAATTGGCAGATCCATTTATACTGATAAATGTAAGGTTATGGATCTGGAGAGTAAACAAGCTAATTACAAATAAAATGGGACACAATAGGTCAATTTCTGATGGAGAAGGATGTAGGAGTGCTTATAGAAGTTATGCTTACCAATAGTGCCCAATGTCAGGCAGTAGCTGCCAAGGCAAATAAGACATTATTTTGCATAAAACAGGGTACAGATGAAAGGGAAAAAAGCATAATTGTGCCACTGTATTAAGTCCTTAGTAAGATCACACCATGAATTATTATACCAGTACTATTTTGGGCACCATTCCATAAAAAGTACATTATGGAACTAGAAAAAGAACAGAGAATAGCCATCAAATTAATTAAAGGGAGGAAGATCTGACTTATGAGGAAATGATAGATAAAAATAATTAGAAAACAGGTATCTAAGAGGGGATATGATAACTAGGACCGCTGACTGAGGGGGAGAGCCAGGATAACTGTCTCGGACCCGGTGGCTGTGATGGGCCCAGCGGCCAGACAAAACAGTCAGCAGAACAAAACTTCTTTGCCCAGCTGCTAGTCCTCTCATAGCCACTGAGCCCCTTTTCTCCCCAGTGGCGGGCCTTGCTCACTGTCCCATGCATGGTCTCTCTCTAAGGCCTCGTTCAGGGTGCCAGCTGCAGGAGTTGGAGGGAGGGCGGGAGGGCGGCAGTGAGGCAGTTTGCTGGGCGATCTGTGTTTATCCCCCAGCAGACTTTTCAGCGTTGAGGAGGGGGTGGGGAGGGGGCGGGGTTACACACGGCTGGTTAAATATCGAGGTTGCAGTCATGAAATCATTCTCAAGAATGATTTCATTGGCTGCCTAGGTCCCTGTGAGGCTGCTGCCGCTCCAAAAAACAAAATGTTTGTTTATTGAAACTGTAGCCAGCTTCAACTCCTGGCTTCGGAGACCGGGCAGTTGCTACCCTGACAACCAGTATTCAAATTGAATACTTTGTTTCTCACGGCAGCACGCACGGCAGCATGCCCTCCCTCCGAAGCCAGCACCCTGAACGAGGCCTAAGGCCCAAACTGCTGGGTAGAGCCGGGCACCAGAGTCCTGAGACTATCCCAAGATAGGTAAATGTGTAGGTCTTTTTTTGAACCTGTATGTATTTGGGGGATGGAGGGGGGTTTATATGTATTTGGGGTGGTTTTCTAAATGTATTTGTGGGGAGGTGTATGTATTTCGTGGTGGCATTTTAAGTATTTGGGGGGTTGTATGTTTTTGTGAGGTTTTTCTAATGTATATGGGGGTGGAGGGTTTTATTTGTATGTATTTGGGTTTTTTTTCATGTCTTTGGGGTATTTTAAAAATTATTTATTTGGGGGGGTGGATGCGGGGGTGTGTTATTTGTATTTTGGGGGTGGTTAGGTTGTATGTATTTTGGAGGTGGGGATTTGTATGCATTTGGGTGTGTTTTTTTTGTATGTACTGTAATTGGGGGGTGGGCTTTTTTTGTATTTTGGAGGGGATGATGGGGGTTTTGTATATATTTGGGGGGTGGGGTTTGTATTTATTTTTTTGGAGGGTAATTATTGTGGCTAAGTTTGTGTGTGGCCAAGGGGGGGGGGGGGGGTAGAGGGAATGAGTGTTAGGAGGGGGTATTGAGGGAGCAGGATTTAGTGAGAGTGGGGTAATTTATGGAAGGAGGAAAGCGAAAGGAGAGAGGGTGTATAAGAAAGGGAGTGAGGGCCATAGTGAGTGAGAAAGAGCGGGGGTAAGAGTGAGATGGGGGGAGAGA
Organism: Ascaphus truei; assembly: GCF_040206685.1. Taxonomy (NCBI): domain Eukaryota; kingdom Metazoa; phylum Chordata; class Amphibia; order Anura; family Ascaphidae; genus Ascaphus; species Ascaphus truei. Next base: position 101,960,231 of record NC_134486.1, read on the forward strand.
AATACATGGGAAGAGGGGGGGAAATAGAGAAGGGGGCTTGTAATGTGTGAAAGGGGGAGGCTCTCAAGACCGCTGACATGGGTGGGGGCACGGTCATAACTTTATAACTCTAGTCCTGGGACCCGGGAAATCTGTCGGTGGCCCTGATGATGACTATGGTCAATAGAAGGAAATTTCAGGGGAACTATTCATCCCAACAACAGTAGAAACAGCACAGGGTCATCCATAAAGACAGGAGGAAAGAAGGTTTCACCATCAACAAAGGAAAGAGTTCTTTACAGAAAGGTTAGTTAAAATGTGGAATTCATTACCCATGGAGACTGTAATAGCAGATGTGAAAGATATTTTTTATGAAACTGTTAGAAATACAGTATATATATTAAAAAAAAAGGAATGGTATACAGGGTTTTACCAAATAAGTAAATGTAGGTAGGATGTTGGTCCCGGGTGAAATCGATTGCCGTTACTGGAGTCAGAATTTAATTTATTTTTCCCCTTATGAGACATTATTGGATAATGTTTCAACTGGGATTTTCAGTTGCCTTCCTCTGGATCAATATACTATAATGGGGGCACAAACTGGGGGCTTGGGGAATAAAAGATTTTGGAGTGGGGCGTGCAGAGTGAAGCAGGGTTGTTATGGAAGCAGTCGGGGAGATGACGGCAGCAGGCCACCAGAGTGAAGCAGCTGGCAGAGGAATTAGGAGTTGCACTGAGGCAGAGCAAGATGGCCGGGGAGGAGCATGCCCCAGAGGTACGACCTGGAAGTCTTTCTTACTTCTGATGTCAATGGTGCTACAGTGCGCTCCTCCCTGGCCATCCTTCTCTGCCTCTGT